>NC_140210.1:49002351-49042351 GCF_951802725.1 Rutilus rutilus | reverse complement strand
TTTCTATGGAAGCTTGTTTCCGCCACAGAATAAAACTTTTTAAAAGATAATTGTGACTTTTTATCTCACAATTCACAGAGTTTACATCTCGCAGTTCTGACTTTATAACACGCAATTGCGACTTAATATCATGCAATTCTGACTTTTCTTTATTTTTCTTTATCTGTTGCGGAAACAAGCGTTCCCATCCCTTACGGAACAAAAATATATGGGAATGTACTGCAAAATATAGTGCGATATATATGGGAAACTAGTGCTTATATTTTTCAATATACTGCAATATTGACCATGTATGGCTATATATTATAAAAATGAAGACAAAAATAGCATTACATGTAATATGCACAAAGTTGAATGCTTTATTGTGTACATATATTGCACAGACATGTTCCCATTTAAATGTGAACGCATGTTCACACACACATATACACACATTCATGTAATGAGTTACATCAGATTTCTAGTTCCCAGCATGCTTTGCTTCTGACTGTTAAATGAGAGCAAATGTTAAGATTAAGTGTTATTTCATGTGTTTTGCTCAATATTAATATAGGGGGAGATCAGTTAATGCTCTATTAGTTGTTAATTTCAATTTTTTAAGTTTTTAGGGTCACCATTGTGATCCGAAGACCATTATTGTTATAATTACTATATTTTAAAACTAATAGCTGTGCGCTTCTCAACATCACTCTTTGCTAAATACTTTAGTACATGCAGGTGTGCTAGTGCTTTTGTTAACTATCTTGAAAATATGAAACATTTATAATGTTATTAAAGAAAAAATAAAAATATATAATTATATATTTCTCTATGTGTCTGTTTATGTTGCATGAGTAAATATATCTGCAATATATTACACATACACTACCATATCTGATCACATATAGGCCTACATCTAGGCTATATATTATTAAGTGTATTACTGAATATAAAATTACATACATTTTGATAGTAAATATATTGTCACATATTTTTCAATATATTGCAATATATTAACAGAATATATTATTCATATACTGTTAAAACATTTACAGTTTTTCTCGATTGCTTAAACACTATAACCAGGCTTTTGAACTAAAATTTCAAAACCATAATGCCATTTATCAAAAAGCACACCCATTTCACTAAACTATAAACACGATTCCCTGTTTTGACACGAGTCAGATTTGTTGAACTGTCACTGCAAAATTCTACACACAAATCCCTTCATTTCTCATTGCCTACACCATGTTGTCATGTATAAAGCACTAGCACTCAATATTGTTCACTCAAGTCAGCACAGCTTCAGCTCAGTTAGCACACAATTACCCAGGTGGAAACACTAAGAGTCAAAATTTAACACACATCAATCAGATCCTTCAATAGATAGATAAAAGGGCCCAAATCAGTTTATTGAGTTTTGGAACAATGGATCCAGAAAGACATGAAGGAAGAGATCGAGGAGGGATAAGAAGGAGGAGGACGACGACGAAGGACAAGAAGACAAGCAGTCTCAGATGAAATTCAAGCCACTCTAGTTGCCCATGTCTTTGTCAATGGTATGACTGTGAGGGAGGCTGGGCTACGAGTAAGGCCAAATTTGAGTCGCTTTACTGTCGCCTCGAGAACCTTCAGGGAGGTGTGTGGTGGCAAACAGAATTCTATCACTGAATAAAAGACAAACATTTCCAATAGTCTTTGATGAGGTGTATTTTCTTGCAAGAAAAGGCCAGCAGTCATACAGTCACACAGAGTGGCTGCAGAGTGTAACAGTGAAGGTTGGCCATCCTTCATCCTTTATAGTCTTGACTCCCAGAATGTTATCTTTCTAGGCAAATGATGGTATTTCAACCATACGTGGAACATTCTTAGACGTGTTCATCATATTGTCTCCTTGAGTGGATCGAGGCCCTCCTGTCACCTACTAACACTCTTTACCATTCCAATACAATTCCACATAGAATAAGGTTTTGTGTGTGCTCTTTTACTGTCATATGATGGTCACACACATCTTACTGTAAGTAAGTAAATACTGTAAAAAAAAAATTAGAGGAGAGAGTAAAAAATATATATAATTTTTTTTTGTGTGTGTGTGTGTGTGTGTGTGTGTGTGTGTTGTACTGTGTAGTACATGAATGAATAAAAATGTGCCAGTGTATCCATTGGTTGTGTCTTTTGTGTTCATCATGTGAAAAGGTTTGTGAGGCGGGGAACCACAAGTAACATAACTTACCAGTTTTGGAAATGTTGTTTTGAATTTATTGCACCAGTGTGTTAGACTATGTTGTAGTGTGTGTGATTTTGAGGGCTTGTGTGTCCAGTGTGAGGGCAAAGTTTGGTTTTTCAGCAAGAGTGAATGGTTTTGAGTGTAGAGCTTCATTTTGACCTGAAAATAGGATGTTTGGGGAATTGGGTGAGACGTTATGGATTTGTGTTTACTGTTTTGAGAATATGAGGCATAGTTTCAAGAAATGTGTTTAAGCAATCGAGAAAAACTGTAATATATTGATCATTCATATATGGGAAATATATTTTCATTCTGTATGGAAGGTTCCCTAATTGTTTGTAGAACCAAGAAAGCATTCATAAATAATGTTTTTATAGCTTACGTGAACATTAGCAAAACGTTCTTTGAATATACTTTTGTTGTTTTTAATGTGTGTATTATTAGTTTAGTAGTTTTGTATACATTTGCTAAACTTATCTAACTGATGATGTCTCTTTACAGCCTAAAAGTGTGATGCTTCTGAAAGGCTGTCAATGAAGAAATGATGATTTTACAAACTTTTCTGTACAAACTAATCACACGCCGAATTTATTAAATAATTCATTATGATCAAAGGGGACACGCACTGATAGTGATTCTTGCAGTTGCAGAAGCTGAAATCACGACCGTGGCTTCTTGAGTTCGTTACAGACTCGTTTAGCACTGATTAATCTATGCTAATGAGCCTTTTTCAGATTTGAGCGCCGAGAGAATACTTGAACGGGCGGAGAGTCTCAGATATCAGTCTGACCCGTTTTGAGCTTGTATTTATTGATTTTTGCTTTGTTAAATTATGTATGTAATATATAATTACCTTTTATGCATTTGAGTCTGCTCTTTCTGAAGCACTCAGATTAATTAATTCATGTGTGTATGTATGACGTCCTTTCTTATAACTGTCATAATTCCGTTAAGAACATTAATTGAACTGGTCTTTGATGTCGTTTGAATATTAATGAAGCGTTAGATAAGGAAGAACAGGGATGTGGGCTGCTTTTATAATGGACAGCATAGAAACACAACAGAATAGCCTATGGCTCGTTATACAAAGGAGACATCGCTTTTGTTAAAAGCTTCTAAGTATTAAACTCTGGTGCATAACTTATTCATCGTTCATTCATTCATTATTCAACGGACAATAATGATACATTACATTTTCCAGCTTGTAGTTGTGCTTCAGACTCGCCACTTCTCACCTGGCAAAAAATAAAGCAGGTGAAAAACAATCGAATTTCTTGAGATCGGAAGATCACAGAGAGATGAAGGTGCAGGACAGGAAGAAAACACTTAGAACACCTTGGCAACCACTTAGCAACGCCCTGGCAACCGCATCATGATGGGATGTTTTGCATGATTGAGCGCTGATTAGGGTTGCAAAATTCTGGGAATTTTCAAAGATGGAAACTTTCCATGGGAATTAATGGGAATTTAAGGGAATTAACAGGAATGTATGGGAATAAACTGGGAATTTTCAAAGTTGAAGGTTGGCTCTTCATAGGGAACTTATATATAGGCTAGTTGAGGAAAGTATATTTTAGCATAATCTTGACTAAAACAAACAGATGCCATTCAAATACACTTGAATATCCATGCCATTCCTCAATCACATGCACATAGTGCATTGCTTACTGCATGGCTATTGAGACCACACCCCCTACTGGCACTGTGCATGCCTCCATCACATGTACAGAAGCCCAAAGCACAAGACTATTGAAGGCACACATTTGAGCCCGTGGACTAAACAAAGTGAATGTATTCATCTAGTAGATAGCAAGCTGATAAGTTAGATGCTAAATAAGCTAGCATAACTTTATTTACCACATAAGGCAGATGCTAGTTACCTCATGTGGCTGTTTTTCTCTGCCTCCTGCAATATGTTTTGAAGATCATTCCAGTAGTTTAGCTAGCCTTACTATTTATGTATCTGTTCATGCCATTGCATTAGTATTCTTACAAGCTCTTGTACTGCATTAGTATTCTTACAAGCTCTTGTCTTATTTAACAGAAAAATGCCACGTGCACTATTCGATGTTTGGAGATATTTTTTATAGTTTTTCAAGTTTCTAATATGGAATATTTCCAAAATTCCCCAGCTTAACTTCCTATGGAAAAATGTTCCGCCCCTTTGCAACCCTAGCGCTGATCACATTTGCTTCGGGAAATGTAGTTCAGTAAAGTACAGTCATTCAGAATGTGTGTTTGCACGTGTGTGTGTGTGTGTGTGTGTGTGTGTGTGTGTATGTGCGTGCGTGCGTGTATGTGCGTGCGTGCGCGTGTGTGCCTGTGTGTGTGTGTGTGTGTGCGTGAGTGTGTGTGTGTGGGTGGGTGTATGAGTGCGTGTGTGTCTGTGCGTGTGTGTGTGCGACGCGTGTGTGAGTGTGAGTGTGTGTGTGTGGGTGGGTGTATGAGAGTGTAAGTGTGTGTGTGCGTGCGTGTGCGTGCGGGTGTGTGTGAGTGTGTGGGTGTGTGTGTGTGTGTGTGAGAAAGAGTGTGTGTGCCCGTGTGTGAGTGTGTGGGTGTGTGAGAAAGAGTGTGTGTGCGTGTGTGTGTGTAACATTTCCTTTGCTCAGCTCACAGACATTAAAGGTTTTTAGGAACATTAAAGTTTGTGGTCCTTTACAAGACACTATCACGCATCATAAAGTTCAGATGACAGACACATCAGCACTTTCAAACTTGTCATTATATAAAGTATTTCCACTAGACAGCCTTTTACAGGTTTTCACAATTGCTAAGACACATGCCTTGAACCCTTCACACATTTTCTCACAACATTAAACACAAAACCAAATCTTCAAACTACTTTAACAAAACCCCTGTCTCTTCTGGTAGTTGTTTCTGGGCGTTTCTCACTCATTTCTGCTCCGAGGTCTTGATTGTGGCACCTCTATGAGGTTTAGAATCCAGTATTTCTGTAACTCTTTTGTCTTTTATGAATTTAATAAAGAACTCTGTCTCGTATTCTGTCCAAACACGCCGCGCCTTCTAAGTCAGGTGACCCGTAAATGCGCAAAAACTGTTTCCATTGCAGTTTTGCGAAATATTCCTTTTTCGAATTGCCTGAAAAACCACCTCATGCGAGCGTGAAAACTTTTTTGCGATAAATGGGAGTTTTTGCGAAATTGACGTGTTTCCATTGAGCGTATTTCCAATTCGCAATTTCAATTTGCGCAATTTGAAGGGTAATGGAAACGCGGCTTCTGATGCGAGCTTGGCTAACGTGACCTGCCAAAACTAGCTTGATAATCAAGTGCAATCAGGGCAGCAAATGACTGAAACCCACTGAGTCTGAGGCACATACAGTACACCCAAGTGTCGTTTACTCATCTGCGCATAAAAGCACCAAATTCATTAAAAAGTTCAGTTTTTATCATGTTTGTGGTAGGGGTGTACGGTTCAAATTACTCACGGTCCGGGCTGTATGACGGTTTTAGGGTCACGCTTCTAGTACGGTTCGGTATGTGCCATGTTCAGAGAAAAAAGGACCGCTGTAAAATAAAAATAAAGTTAAAGGTATAATGGAGGATTTTTTACTTCCGGGTGGATCACCTATACTATTGGTCCTCCTAATTGTCAATCATTCTGGTGAATCAATCAAACTTATTCAAAAAGTGGAGAGGGCGGGTCTTATCTAAAATTCGGAAAGATCCTCCACTATACCTTTAATTTAGCCTTGCCTTGCCTAACATTAGTTTTCAGGTACAGAAATTGTAAAATAACATTGCATATTTGAGTGTATAAATTATAGATGAATCCTTATTAAAGTTACAAAAGCTATTCAGTCTATAGCAGTGCGTGATTTCCTTGTCTTTTGTTGTTTGATTAACATTGTAGTGACTATCCTTAATCAAACTGTCCTGTTAGTCGCTTCTTGGGTCCGCCGAGGGGTTAGACGCTTCCTTTGTCTGAAAAATCCATTGTCCACCAAGTTGCACATGCTTTTCTTGTTGTTTATTATAAACTTGATTACAGAAAATAAACTGATGTAAACTTAGAAAAGGTAATGCGAGACACTACAGGTTAATAGGGTAACATTTTGAACTAGCAGATATCACCATGAAACTTTCCCAGTTGATTACCTACATTAAGATGAGAAAAAAATGTATTGCAAGGTTTCTGTAATTGAATGTTTAAATATGCAAATTAGGCATCCAATTAAATATGCGCTAATTTGCATATATTTTAAAAAAACTAAATGTGAGTATTGGATAAAGCCAGGTTCAAAATAATTTTTTCATTGTGTTCACATATTAGATGGAAAAAAAATACAGAGGGATTTATGGATATCTACTTTTGTTAGCCTGTAAATCAGAAAATAATGTCAATAGCCTTAAAAAAAAAAATGTTTTTTTGGAATAAAATGTTATACAAATCAGGCTAGGAATAATATATTTACAAATCCCTCTGTAAATGTCTTCATAATATAACTAGGTACAAGACTGGAAAGTTTGGTGTATATAGGTGCTACTGAAGTGGAGATTTCGGACTTGGAGAATGAGAGAAAAGTCATTTTGAGAAACCGGGCTTTAAAGATTTATCATCAGCCAATGAGATTGCGCATTTAAATCCCCCGGTTTACTTTCACGATTGGTTGCTGATAAAAAGGAACTGACCATATTTGGATCCGACAGCATTGTACAGGAGAGAGAGAGCTTTCCAGCGGTGCATGTGATGACAGGGAGCAGACAGCGATCGCGGAGCAGCGGGATGATTTACAAAGCCAACTTTTGTTGAATTTATGAGAAATCTACAGACGCAAACAGACAAAGTGTAATAAAATAAAGACCTAAATGTGTATTTTGGACTTTTTCACCACAAGTCTGAAAGAAGACACGTTATTGAAGACACATATCCAAAAATCTCTAAATTGACCAGTGGAAAAATAAACGAAGTTTTTGCCTGCCGTGTCTCGCCTTAATGAAATCAAAACAACTTTTGATGGCAAATAAACAGAAGGCAAGGTCTAAAGAGCATGTGCTCCCAGCAGTAGGGTTGGGCCGATAGACGATGCCATCGTCCATCGCGAAGTTTTACTGTAGACATCGTCTGATGCCAAATTGGTAGACATCGCCCAACCCTACCCAGCAGGCCACGCTCCTACAAGCCAGGCCTTTAAGCTTTACCTGTCCTGCAGAGGGTGTACCTCTCAAGAAAACAAAGATTTACACAATTATCTTTCAAACAAGGCAAATGAATGGGTCCTACAAACATTAAAAACACAGACAGCAGGAATATTTTAAGACTGAAGGCACGGATCCAATATACTGACACTGTTACACATGCCTCGACTGTTTCATTCACTTACAACCAACTATGTCTGCTAGGACACTACTCACCAAGACGGGCATGTTGCCATCATTTTTGTGTGGATTTGTCTGTTGAAGTGCAAGACTTGAAAGATGAGTGGACACACACACACACACACACACACACACACACACAATCTTCTCACAGCGTGGGCGCTGTAATTGGCAAGGCTTAAATGAGTTTAGTTTAAACGCTCGATCAACACCCGCGTGATGGCGGTGTAAATGAACGGTCATGTGCGAGAAACGGCACTCGCATTGAACAAAGTTTACAAAGAGTGACCGTTTTGACATGAACTTTAGCAGATCTTTGTCTGTTTTACGCATTGTTATTTTCAATAAACCATTTTATAGAAGCGTCGTCAGATTTAAGATGTACCGTGTTTTTTTACAGAGAACCGTTACACCCCTAGTTTGTGATGATGTAAGAGAAACTCGAATGTGTTTTGGCCATAGTGCTTTTAGTCTGTTCCTTCGCATAAAAAAAGAAGCTAAATAAACACCACAGACAACTAAGAGTAAAACTATATGCAAAATAAGATACACCGGTGTTTTGCCAGATGAGACGTTTATTCTATGTATCATCTTTTTACTACTTTAATTAGGCCTAATTTTACTCTAATTTATTGTATAACTGTAGAATTGATCTCTTTTAATTCCTTTTATGACTGGTTTAATTTCCCTTGCTTTTATTTTGTGCTTATTTTCTATTGCCATAGTGTGATATTTTAATTCCTTTCTATGTAATAGTTGAGTTTAAGAAAACAACCCAGCAACATTTAACCCAACCAGCTAAGTAAAACAACCCAACGCTGGTTTTGTCCAATTTTGACCCAGCAAAATGTTGCCAAATAACCCAAATTGGGTTGTTTTTAACCCAACATTTTTAGAGTGTATGAACAGCTAAACTACTGTATGTGGTTAAAAAGCACCATTACACCCCAAAACTGTATGACACATCATGGCAAAAACACTCTTCAGCCTGAAGTTCTTGTGGTCTTTTGAAGACACTGATGCGTTCTTTCATAGATGTGTTGTTTATGACATTACATCAAGATTTTGAGATAGTTGGGGCGTATACAGTGACCCTGGATTGATTTTCCAGCGTTTGTTGGCCGTGTTCAGCACAGCTGATCTCTGCGTTGTAAATGAATCATCAAAGTTCATCACATGGACTCTGATCACTGGCACTGGATCATTCATGCCTCTAAATTTAGCGCTTCGCTTCACAGCTCCTTACGTTTAGTTTTAACACTCCCGCGGGCTTTAACTTTTTAACACCCTAAATGTGGATTTAAACACCTTCTCTTTCCTTTTGTGTGTGTCTCTCTCTCTCTCTCGTTCGGCCGCACGGACGGTTTTTAATGGTGCTTCGTGGAGCTTGACAGTGTAGATCAGAAGTTCAAGCTCATCTAATGTCTCTGGTTTCTCCGGCTCTTTTGTTTCTGACACCGACATCCATCGATCCTCAAGTTCCTGCCAAAAAATGGGACAGAATTACCTGATAGAACGCTGATGTTCGTAACGCTGATGTTAAATCATTCTGACCTTCATCTAGTGCTTCTCTCTCTCTGTGTGTGTGTGTGTGTTTGTGAATGATTGACAGATTAATAGATGTGGCATTTAGATTTGCACCATCAGATCTTCTTAAGCCTCCGGTTTTCCAGCTCTTTGTTTCTGACACTGTCGTTCATCGATCTGTCGCTCTCTGCCAGAAACGTTTGCGGAGCCCGACAGAATAACCTCAAATTAGTCTCCCTCTGTCTGCTCGTGACGCTCAGATTAAAGAGCTTCATCTACACACACACACACACAGTTCACTAACCTCACATGCCCTCATATCACGGCCTTCTGGCCCCTCCCACCTAATCACCATTTCATTTGCATGTCATCACTATAGTAATGGTCGTCATGGCGATAAGCTCTGAAAGTTCTGGTCTCTGTAATTAAGTTAATTGATCTAAGTATTTCTGTCTGTGCACATGCACACACTTAACACACGTCAAGTTACGAGGATCTGTGAAATGAACGCTTTCTATTCTGAAGACTGGAGTAATGATGCTGAAGTTCAGCTTTGATCACAGGAATAAATTACACTTTACTATATTCACATAGAAATTGTCTATTTTCAATTGTAATGATATTTAACAGTTTTTACTGTATTTTTGATCAAATAAATGCAAGTGTGGTGAGCAGAAGAGACTTTTTATCTTACTGACCCCAAAGATATAGGCTACCTTACATATTTAGAGAGAAATCAAATTTCTGCATGCTAGAATTGAATATAAATGTAGAATTTGCCTAGTATTTACTTAATACTTAACGTTTTAATAAGGTGGTCATAATTTTATACCAGTAATTTGCTATCCTGGCTATGAAGGTGTGATTTATTTTTCCATGTCTGGTATCTGTTCTTTGAATCCACATAATTCTGCACTTCACTTCTTTTTCAAGAGAAGATCTTTTTCAAGTTTTGTTCTCTGTGTCCTTTTATCGTTTTCTTTCATATCCCTTCCTTCAGTCCCTGTGGAGTTCTCAAAATATTGTATTACGGTTAGAGCTTGTGTCTTAGTATTGCAGCAGAAAGTATGGAACTGACCCCAAACACTGCACAAACCACACACACGCACGCACACACACACACACACACACACACACACACACACACACACACACACACACACACACACACACACACACACACACACACACACACACACACTGTTACTCTTCGCTTTGCTCCTTCAGGTCAGCATCTGATTTAAATGTGGAATGTTTCTACTTATGGAATCCATAGACATTCCATCCTGTCAGGATTCCGGAACGCCATATGCTGGAATCCTGAGAGGAAAGCGTGTTGCTTTTGATTCCATTTTAAAACAGAGCAATGAGCCACTTGATGTATCACAGCGATTTTACCACGGTTACAGTTTGTTTTCCAATTGCTAACACACAATTTTGCAAACTAGGCTGGTTTTATCAAAATACCGAACACAATTCACAAAACCACACACCCAAACTGCAAAATACCTCATCCTGCAAAATGCAAAAAGCACTGCAACCAAAACTACATATAGCATTATCAAAATCAAATTTTTGCATGTAATGGCACTTCATTCATATTAGCAGATTTTTGTCTAACCAACTACACACTGCTGGGCATAATGAACAGCACTCTCATCTTTAGGATGCTTTGCTATATTACTAAAATAGTTCAAATTGTAGAACATTTTTCAGATTGTTCACATGCACAGAAATATTTGCAGATACACACACATGCTGTTGAAACATTTATTTCTTTATTTTTCACCAAACAAGTCAGTGCAACATATGCACAGCAGAAATATATATACATTGGACTGAACAAAAATATGCTCACAAAAAAACAGTAAACTTAAAAAGATTGAAGTGTTAACAGTGACTACGTTTACAAGCTGTCAATATCCGGGTTATGGTCGGGTTAAGGTCACTATTTGGGTTTCTGAAACATTCGGAATAACCCGTTTACATGCGTGAGCAGAGAGAGTTACTCCTGTATACATGGAATTTGTAATCAATTGGCAATATCCCGATGTAAACGGCGACGCACGGTTAGCGTCTGGACGTACGGACAACCTTAAGACGCAATATGCGTCATTTCCGATTCTTCTTCCTGTATTCAAAGACAACAACAACAGCAGCAACACGCGGATAATGAATAGTTCAGGGCAGATAGTGATCGCCTTTGTTTGCGCTTTCCTCCTCGCTCCAAAAGTGTGGTGCTGTGCTGCGTCTCGCCATGTTTACCTCTACTTCTTGTTTACTTCCGGCATACTGCACGCGGGTTTTTGTATGCGCCGTTAGGGGTGTGACGATAACCGCATCACCGCAATATCGCGTTGATGAGATGCCTACCGCGGTGTGAGGTCATCACCGCACGTTTTTTTTTTTTTTTTTTTTTGCTGAAAGTTACAGGAGTGCATATGGTGTGTGATATGAACTATAAACACATGAATATTTTGCTTATAATTTACTGTATTCTGCGAGTCCCATGTTCAAGGGCTTCTGGAGAAAAAAAAACGCTTCCTTTGCAAGGGAGGGAGTCGAGGGACAGTCCGTTAAACAGCATATGGGGGATTTATTTTTTTTGCGTGTGTCTGATTATTATTAATTAACTGCTAGGTTTTGTGATGTTTACAGATAATGTTCAATTAAATACAAACAAACACAGGAATAAAAGACAAGCATAACGTAAATAGTTGGACTTAGATTTTAATTGCAAGTAGCGATCTCTCTTATATGGTATAGGAAATAACAGTTGACGGCGCTAGCCGAATGATTAAAAAAATAGGCACAAATCTAGTGTCTAAGCCAAATACTGTGTCGCCTTTGAGGCAGGTGACAATTAAGGGGAAGCCGGTGAATTTGGACAAGGCGCACAAAAGTATCCGTCTCGTGAGGAAATACCACTAACCAATAACTAGACCACATCTTAGAAAAATTAACCATCCTGTGGCGTTTGCAGGACTTAAGTGCAGCACACCTACCTTAGGTCGGCGACACACTGGCTGCGTGGCGTGTCCGTTTTTATTTCGGCTCCCATATGTTAACAGGTTAGAGTTTGAGAGCGCGCTTCTCAGTTGCGGCACGAGCCGCGCGGAAAACGCGTGCATTCCAGAAATAGAACCAACGCCTATTTTTCACGCGACACGAGCCTGTTGGAAGCGTTTCCTGGCAAAATAGAATAGGAAAAGATGTTTGTATGTCATTTTGACATGAATACATATAAATAAATTACATTTTGATGTTTGAAAGTTAAGGTTTTGACATAAATGTAGATATAATGTAATAAAAAAAAATATTATCGATTTTCAAATATTGCACCTGTCAATACAGAACGAAATATTCTGTAGCCTATTTTGCCGTCAATACTGCCGAGTGCCGACGCTGTCTTTGCTGCTATATATTTATGTTTAACATTAAGTAGCCTAGGCCTTCCACTCTCTCCCCATATGTCGAATATATCACCAATGAGGCTTATATGTCATAGCAGCAGCAGCGCTGTTTCTGGTGTGCAAAGACATAGAAAAAGACACGCAGCTGACACGCAACAGAAACGCCACAATCACACCACACAGCCAGTGTGTCGCCGGCCTTAAGACTATAATAGTTAATTATTAATATTTACAATTTAATATAAATGTTAATTTGTTTATTTTTTAAATAAAGAATACTTTATTCATTTCCATTGTCATTTACAAGCTACATGCGGTCTTGATCGCGTCTGCAGTGTGTGATGCGGCCGCGGGTGATTTTTTTTTGGGGGGGGGGTGTCGGTTAACCGCCAAACCGCGATATTTGTTGCTTCTTCACCGTGGTAAGAAAAAATCCCATACCGTCACAGCCCTATGCGCCGTCTCTACTCAAAAGACCAAGATTCCTTGCGAATAGAACACGATCAACACAAATCAATGTTCCTTTTGATGGGGATATGCCGATACGCGTTTACATGACCAAATATTCGGGTTAGAAAAGGGGTACCCCAGGTATCATATCCGGGTTTTTAAAAACCGGGATATGAGCATATCCGGGTTTTTTCCGGTGTTTACATGGCCGTGCGCGACCGGGTTATTGCTAATATCCCGGTTTTGAACGGGTTATTGGCTGCATGTAAACGTAGTCAGTGAAGCATTGAGGTGTTTGGTCAGGTGACACATGTGTCAGCCAATCAGCTCATGGAGTGTCATTTTGAGTGTCATTTTGAATGGCAGTGTTTTGAAATGGCAAACATGTGACTTTATGTCAGATTACTGTGTCTCATGCAGAGAACCGAGTTCAGTGAGTGTGTTTAAAAAGTGCCATTTTGAATTGCAAAATGTGTGTAAAGCAGAACATGTGTTTAGACTTTTTGGAGACTTGAGAAGAGGTTTTGTATGTCTATATATATTTTGTATATTTTGATCGTGTATAGAGTCGGTGGGCGGGCTCTACATAATGACGACAGAGTTGTGACGGTTCCGCGTGAATTCCCTGCTACTTGAAAACAAAGAAGAGCTGCTGCTGGCGAACAGCGGTCTTCGAATCGGCTTTGGCCACGACTCTGGAGGACTTGGAGTTAAGCTTTTCTTTGAGAAAAGAACAAAGAATGGCATTTAAGTCATTCTTAAAACAGGAAGATGTGTTCGTAGTTTTGCCGGCCAGATACGGCAAAAGTTTAATCTATCAACTAACGTTAGCTCCGCTGTTGGGAAAACGCTCTGGTTGGTTGTAGCGCTGTCCTATTGCATGCAGAGCAAATTTGAAAGACAACCGTTTATCCCGCCCCTCGGATTGAGCCGTGTCTATGGTGAGTTGCCAGACCTAACATCTTGATGTAGGAATGGCTTGCCAGGCTAGGAAAAAACTGTAAGAGGGTAAAGGACACGAGTTACCCATGGTAAATGCACTTGCCTCGATTGGCTGCATGAAACAGCCACTGCTTGTGTGATGTCATGGAATTTGGCAATTTTTTTATTAATAAATCAAAATTATGACCAAAATATATATTTTAAATGTACATTGTATCAAAGTAATAATATTAATTAATAATAATATTTTATACACTTTACTAAAATATTATTAAGGAATATGACATAATCAAGAGATTTGTTTTAATCTATGTTTTAATTGATAGTAAACCTCTAATGTGCAGCACTTAATTTGACAAAAATGCCCTTTTTTGTTGCATTTTCATTTGATTACCACATTTTTAGATAGTAAATTTGTATTAAACAATTAAAATGCAAAATGCGTAAATATTTAAATAGAATTTGTGAACAAATAAAATGGAATAAAAATAAATAAAAATAGGTTCCGAATATTGTTATTATTTTAATAAATTGTTCATTTTAAACTTTAATGAATTTCCGTTGATGTACAGTAACATGCTTTCTGATGTTTTACATTTCATTAAACCATTCAAACAGAATCCAGAGAAATACAATGGCGGAAATTTGAGGACAAAATCAAATTGAATTTGGGGAACTAAATACATTTTTATTGGGCCCTATTTTTATACAGAGCTCATCATATCAAACTATATCTTCACATGAGGTTCAACACTTCTGCAATTCTATCTGTTAAATGAAACCCCAAATGAAATTACTCTTAACCGGATTAGAGAGAAACCCTTTCCGAGGAGGATAATTTAATTGGAAATAAATGAACAAGGCAGTTTGAGGGTATTGTTGAGCGTCTGGGCCGTGTCAGTGTGTGTGTGTCTGTGTGTGTTTGAGCTCGAGCTCAGATCTCTGGAGACAGAAATACAGAATGAACAAACACACACACACACACACACACGCACACACACACACACACACACACACACACACACACACACACACACACACACACACACAGAGTTCAGTTGAATTCAATAACACATCCTATTCTTCAGGCCTGATTACACACACATCAATAAAACACACACACACACGTCTCGCTCCTCAGGTGTAGCTGAACAGATAATGAACGAGGAAATCTGGCTAATGAAATAAAGCTCTCAGTAAGTGTTTCCAGTGCAGAAATCCATAAGGTCTCTTGATCTCCTGACAGTGAAGGCATTCTGGGAGAAATGAGGATGTAAGTGCAGTGAAACATGTACATTAGATTGAGCCACTCAAGGCTAAGTGCTTCATATGCGCCTGTCATGTCAGCCCAGTGTAGTCCTGCAGATGTGTGGCTGTGGACTCTTGAGCAGTGATCTGTGCACCTGCAGCTCATGCCGACTCCAGATGACATTCATTAACACAGCAGCCGCCAGTCGCAGGAGCTCTGAGGAGTTTCAGGACCAACTCTCTCTATGAGATTCAAGCTTTAGTGGTTTCGTTTGTATATTCCTGGCCACATTTGTTAGCATTTAAGTTACATTTACATTACACTATGGGTGAAATAGTGGTGGGGGAAAAAAATCGATTCTGTTCAGTATCGCGTTATTTTGCGCACGCAATTATATCGAAACAGTAGCGCAAAGTACTGCAATATTTAATTATACAATTCTCTGTTTTACTTTCGGGTTTTCTTCATTGGTATTCTCTGAGTTTACTCTGATAATTTACATTTGCGTATTACATCCACAAGGTGGCGCTTGTTGCGGTGCTTTGTTGTCGTGCATTCAACAGCAAATTCAAATGAAAATGGCTTCACCATCACAACCGGTTGTACACCTCCACCTCTTCGAGGAGGTCTCGGTGCGCTTGTTTGGTCCGCTTTTGGTGCGCACCCGAGTGCGATTGCTGCATTCACACCTGCCCAAACGAGGTGTGAAAAGCACCCTTATTCAGTGATAGAATTTGGTTTGCCACCACACCTCCCTGAAGGTTCTCGAGGCGACGGTAAAGCGACTCAAATTTAGCCTTACTCGTAGCTAGGGTTGGTTATCGTTTCATTTTTAGCGATTCCGATTCCGATTCTGCTTATCGAATCCGGTTCTTATCGATTCTTGTTTCCGATTCCAATATTTTTTGGAGGGAGAAAAAAGGGCAAATACTTGAAGAATAAATATTTCTACCTTTTATTCTTGCCAATTTGAAGCAATAACCAATAAAATGGCTAAAGTGAAAGGAGTCTCTTCATATAAAGGTGTTGATTACATTATTACTCCAGCAGTAGGTGGCAAAAATCGACAGTTTTTTTCATTGAATTATTTATTCAAGAAGACTCGAGAGATTCGTTCAAAAACGGTGAATCATTCATTCATTAAACAAGTATTTATGAGACACTGAATTAATTAGTGTTTTAATTAATTATTCAAACGTTTTGTTTTTTAAAATAGACTATTAGACTAAACATGTTATTCTGAGTAGTTGTCTGATGTATGTAATCGTGATCTCCATTTTAAACAAAACAAAAATGATTTTAAGCCACACAGATTCCTGAATAAGGGACGCTTCACATATCGCGTCTAAAAATGCATGGAACAGAACAGCCTTCTCCTTCTTTCCACGAGCGCTTGCGCTCCCGTGGCGTCTGTCGTTGCTATGCAACCATGAACTGCGCTCTCCATGATGACGACGAGGAAGTATCAGCAAAGGATTAATTGATTTCTAGCCCTTGCATTAGCTTTACTAGGCTACTAGATATATTTATGGAGATGAGAAATAAAAACCTATGATCAGCTGTTCGGCCGAGCTTTTGACGTTACAGAAAGGTCGGTTGTTTTTTGTCACATGACCTGCGCACCGCTTGCGGCATTCTGAAAAGTTGAGATGTTTTCATCTCACCGAGGCATAGGCGCGCCTGCAAAAACGAGCGCCACGCACCGCATGCTCGTCGCGCCCACGGCCCACGTCGCTTCTATTATGAACGTACTATAACGAATTTGCACCTGTCCCAAAGTCAGAAATCGATAAGAGGAATCGTAATGCGTGCGTCTTATCAAATACCCGGTTTTTGGAAATTTGTTACCGGTTCTAAAATGGAACCGGTTCTCGATACCCAACCCTACTCGTAGCCCAGCCTCCCTCATAGTCATACCATTGATAAAGACATGGGCAACTAGAGTGGCTTGAATTTCATCTGAGACTGCTTGTCTTCTTGCCGTTGCCCTTCGTCCTCCTCCTTCTTATCCCTCCTCGATCTCTTGCTTCATGTCTTTCTGGATCCATTGTTCCAAAACTCAATAAACTGATTTGGGCCCTTTATCTATCTATTGAAGGATCTGATTGATTGACTCTTAGTGTTTCCACCTGGGTAATTGTGTGCTAACTGAGCTGAAGCTGTGCTGACCTGAGTGAACAATACTGAATGCTAGTGCTTTATACATGACAACATGGTGTAGGCAATGAGAAATGAAGGGATTTGTGTGTAGAGTTTTACAGTGACAGTTCAACAAATCTGACTCATGTGTCAAAACAGGGAATAGTGTTTATAGTTTAGGGAAATGGGTGTGCTTTTTGATAAATGGCATTATGGTTTTAAAATTTTTGTTCAAAAGCCTGGTTATAGTGTTTAAGCAATTGAGAAAAACTGTAAAATGCTAAGTTTGATATTGCATTGTGTGTGTAAATGAATAGGCTTGGACTTGATGCTGGAAACCCAGTGCTCAGGATAATAGTGACACCAAAATAGCAATATTCATGATTCTGAAGCTGAAAATACAGAATTATTTTAGACGAATATGCTTGCACTCTGTCACTGACTAGATATATTTAAAATAATGTTGTCCACGTTTTACTGGTAACATCAGATATTTGGCATTATCAGGACACACAAATATTCCCCCATTTCATTATTATACATTATATTCAACATTATATAGTAGCTTAATTTAGTACTGACACTAAAACTCTGAAAACGTGATTTTTTTCAAGGAAAAAAGTACCGTAATTTTTATTTTGGGTGAATTATACACTATACATATTGTCACTATCCACGATATTGTTGCATTTTTGTATTGCGATATATTCACTTATGCATTTAGCAGACACTTCTATCGAAAGCAGTTTACAAGAGAGCAACCAATTCACCAACATTATTCTCAATGCCACGTTTATTTGACAACTAGGGACAAATCCTTGTAGGGCTGAATAATTTGGGAAAAACTTGGGTTTTCCTTTTACAAGAACAACTCAAACAGTAACACTGAAGTGAAGTGAAAGTTTTCAACAACAATTTTTTTTTTTTAAAGGCCAATTTCCCACTCTTTTTGACCAATTCAATATGACTATAACAAATTATAATTATTATGATTTTATTGTGATTATTATTAAAAAAAAATATATATAAAATAAGATTGTAATAATACTATTTGTTACAATACTAAATTTATATCTTCATTTCTTCATTTCCAAACGGTAAACCATCAAGCTTTTATTTTGACGGGTTTCTGGCACGATCATGATCTACATGTGTGTAAATGACCCGATTCACAATGAAAGCGTTTGTGCACATATTTATTTAAGTAAATGGCAGCCTGTCTGATTTGACAGACACTACGTAGTGCCTCATCACTATATGGATTGTATTCCTCTATATCGTGTGCAGCCCTGGTGTTCTGCGTGTAGTGTCCGGGAGATTCTGTCGACTTGACATTCCTCTCTGCTCCATGGAGAACTGAAGGGGGTGTAGATTAATGTCTCTCCGCAGGGGGCAGGATCAACACCCACAACACCCGGAGAACCTCATCCATCTCCACAGCCCAGAGGGAGAGAGAGAGAGAGAGGAAGATCTGATGAGGAGGAGGAGGAGGAGGAGGAGGAGGAGGAGGATCACGACACTGTTTGAGCCTGACATCTCCTCAATGAACAATCCAACAATCAGAGCAGAGATGTAACACACACACACACACACACACACACACACACACACACACACACACACACACACACACACACACACACAGAGCTTATTATCAAGCACAATTCCAATATATATTGTGAAGTCTAATCTGCTTCTAATTTGCATTCTGTTGCATATTCTGTGCTATTTGAATATACAAATGTTGAATTATCTGCATAACAATGCGGGTTAAAAGTTAAACTGAAAAACATGCATTAATGAGAAGGCCTTCGGTATTTTAGTAAACTCAAACGTTCAGTGCGGTCTCAGACTTTTGAATCCACTATTGATGAAAAACAAAAACATGTCTAGGTTTCCCTGCTAAACCTGATGCCTCTGTTTAGACAATGCTTTTTTTGCAATATGACATTACAATAAACTCATTGGTTTAATTTGATTAATCTTTTTTATTTGATTTTCAATTACTATTGTTACGTAGTAAATATTACGCAGTGTTTATTGCCAGCCTTAACATAAATGAATGTTCACTCACTCACAAAGAACATGTTCAAACAAAAAATGAATATATATTTAAAAAAAAAATAGTAAAAACCAGAAACAAAGGGAATGATTTATGTATAATATCCATTATGTATCATCACATTTGGTGGATGACAAGGTGTTCAAAATGGCACAAAATAATAATCGTGTGTGTGTGTGTGTGTGTGTGTGTGTGTGTGTGTTGGGATTGGACTGAGAACATCTGCAGTGTTGGAATGCTGGGATTCTGATGACATCACTGAGTTCACTTAATCATCCGCAGACACACACATGCACATGTTTACACACACAACCTTTATCTTGTTTGGTTTGCCACAGAGTAATTACCGCGTATCATATATTTGGCATGTTGACGTTGGCCCGCATCCACATTATGACATCTGAACTCATTGTGTGTGTTTTTTCTGGTGTGTTCGTCACGTAGCCTCTGCTACGCGAAATATCTCCGTCTTCTGTCCAATCTCTGTTGGACACATTCAGCCGAGTTCATGAAGCTCAGCTGTCCTGAGCGCACAGTGAGTTTACAGGTGTGTGTGAAAGTGTGTGTTCATTTTGAACTGCCAGACAGTGTTTAATCTTTCTTCTTGTTTTGTTCAGAAACAACTTGTGTAGTTCACCGTATATACTCTACCATTTCACTCTTTTTCTTTCTACTGTATGTGTGTGTATTTTACTATTTTACGATTTTAATTAGCCTTCCTTTCAAATAAGTGCATATAAATGAGGTCACTTTAAAAATCATAATCCAGAAAAGCCCAGCCCGTTTTTAAATCTCATTAAATAAGATGTCTTCTCTCTCGTTTGGAAGCGCTCATTATTCACCATATATTCATTTCGGCCGCCAGAGCTGCTGTCAAATGCTCATTTTAACCTTCATATGTTCAGTAATCTTTGCTTTGATTCATGTTGCTGGTTATGTGATATTAAGGCCACTCGAGGACAGTTGAAGAGCAACGACGGTGACGTTGCCAGACATTTTTACAGTGTCACTCGTGACGCTCCTTTAAGAGCACCTTATATTGCCAGATATTTCATTGAACCTCTACAAAAACTTTAGTGTTAATGGGTGGCAAATACTGTTCTTCTAATGGACATTAACTTACACAAAATCATTGATTATTCATTAAAAACGGTCTCAGTTCTGGTATTTGGTTTTAAGCTCTCAGTTTTGGGTTTCTTGTAAATCAGAAGCTTCTGTCACTGGACTTCCTTTCCAGACTGGAAGCCACACACTTTAAAATGTCAGACATAACGCTAACTATGCGTATCAGTGAACTCACATTTAATTAAAAGATAAAACCCATTAAAGAAAAACTCAAACGCTGATAAATGTTTAATCACCGTTTACATTAGCAAGGCCACTGGAGTCCCTGAACCGACTGAAGCACATAGAGACCGTGATGCTTTACAGATGTTACTCGCACATTAGTCTTCATTCCTGACACATGCAATAGCTCTCAGATCAGTAGGAGCGCGTTTCACGTTTGGTCATTTAGCAGATGCTTTTGTTATCAGAGCAAAAACAGAAGAAGAGTACATTTCAAGAACATTTCAGGAGTAAACCAGAGTCCTGCTGAAGTGTAGTTCTGTTCCTCTAATGTCAAAGCTGAATCTTCAGCATCATTACTCCAGTCTTCAGTGTCACATGATCCTTCAGAAATCATTCTAATATGATGACTTTTTTGAAACAGCCGTGCTGCTTCATATTTTTGTGGGAACCATGAATACCTTTTTTTCTACCTATTTAGTAAAAGTGTTTCCCAGGTGTCTGATTGTTACCAAGCGCAGCTTCAATCATTTATTTTTAGATGGTACATTTTGTTGTTTTCCACCAATTGAGCCACCAAGGAATTTGGTGTTTTGGATTCTGAACAACAGAGAAATATTATTTCATGTCAAAGTGAAAGATTTCTGGTCTTTGGGTTATTAGACACAAAATAATCAATTGCAAAAGTATTCACCCCCAGCCCAGCGTTTACTAGATGCACGTTTGGCATCGCGTCGTCTGTTTGACCTCTGAATGTCACTGTTTTCAAGGCATTTCTGCATAGCTTTGGCTTTTTGCTTCGTTCTCCAGCTGGAAAACAAATCTCCAGGTTCTTGGAAACTCCATCCAGGTTTCCTCATGTTTTTTTTTTTTTTTTTTTTTTCATGGTCTCAAACGTCCCCTCAGCGTGACTCCACCGCCATCATCACACTTCACAGTTGGATGCTGTGATGCGCAGTATTTTGTTTATGCCAAACATGTCGTTTCATGCCGTTTCAATAAGCCGAGCGTTTGCTGAAGCTTCTCCCAGCTGAATATAGACACTCTCAGATGCTCCTGGCAAACTGGAGCTCAGAGGTCATGTGACATTTAGCGTTGGCCTTCAGTCTGCTGTTGTGCTCAAGCTGTGTGAAGCTCTCAGGCATCAGTTGTTGTAGTTGTGCAATCTGCCAGAGTCATTACTCACCGTCTTGTCCAAAACGCTTTTCAATTTCTTAATTATGGATTTAATTACTCCAAGGTATCCATCATCTGCCTTGTGGTGTCTAAATACTTTTTTCATTTGCTGGGGTGTTTCGCCATAATACTAAATAAGACCAGAAATTTGACTTTCCAGATAAAAATGTGTGTGCGTATATTATCATTAATATTGTTGTTGTTTGTTATTATTATTAAGTATGGTTATCGAATCTGATTGGCTGAGAGCCTTTTCCAGCTGTGCGACATTCCCCCAGTATCAGCACTTGAACCGTTTCAATCACTCCGCTTGCGGTCGAGCAAATCCACCGTATTTTTTACAAATACTACTCAAAAAAATATAATGCATATCATTCATTTAATTTTTTTATTGAAAATATTGTAAGATGTATAAGATTAAAGATGTATAAGATGATATCTGTAACGTTTCCACTGGTATGGCAAGCCGTTTTAGCCTAAATTGTACCCAGCGTTACTCGTCGTAATTGCATTTTTACTAGTAGGAATTCAATTAGAGAGCTCTACAATTCAAATATTATTAGTAAGAATTACAATTACTGAGCTCTCTAATTGAATTTTTACTAGTAAAAAAAATAATTAAAGATATGTATAATTGCAGACTAGCATTCTTACTAGTAAAAATTCATTTGTAGAGCTCTCTAATTGTAATTGCTACTAGTACGACTTGAATTGTAGAGCTCTCTAATTGAATTCTTACTAGTAAAAATGCAATTACGACGAGTAATTTAAGGGTGGGTACAATTTAAGCTAAAATGGCTTGCCATACACTGGAGGCAAGTAGTAGAGAACCCAAGTGCAGTATTTATTTAAACACAACTAGATTAAACATAAAACAAACACATGGCGTGAACAGAACCGTGGACATAGACTTACACAACAGTGGTCACAGGAAACAATACTTCGAAAAACACATGGCAAACATGAGGGCTTAAATACACAAGACTAATGACTAGACAAGGGACACCTGTGAACAATGAACCAATGACAACATCAGACAAGGGATCACATGGCAGGATCACATGACTTTGAACAGGGGATCACATGACAGACATGAAACATGACAAAGACAAGACCAAATCGTGACAATATCTTTGTTGATCAGTGGCACAAAAAAAAAAAAAAGGATGTGAGAGGAGACACCAGCGGTCTCGGTTATGCGGGTAAAATGACATATTCTGTAAACGAACCATATTACACACATTACGATGGAGCAGGACTGAAGACATTCACATTAAACACACACGTCTAATGTTGGAGATACGCAGCTGATTCATGTGCTGTTTATATTCCGTGTGAATGATCCTAATCGCTTTAGAAAACACTACTTGAGCTCTTTCAAATCAATAAGCGTTTAGATGATTCATTTATATAAAAAGCACGTAATGAGAGTATTTAAAAAGCAATGAACTAAAGAGGCTCGACACACAGTCCACTTCAGATCTAATTCAGCTTATTACACAAACCATTACACACACACACACTGGCTAAATGGTATTTCCAGTCAGCACTGTTTTTGGTTATTAAGCTTTATTTCATTACTGATGGTCAATCTCTGTCTCCAGTCTCTGTCTAGTGATTCAGAGTGAGATTACTGTGAACGTGAAACTGCTTTCTACAAACTTAAACTGCAAGTTCATGGGCTTTCTGAGACCATATGTGTGTGTGTGTGTGTGTGTGTGTGTGTGTGTGTGTGTGTGTGTGTGTGTGTGTGTGTGTGTGTGTGTGTGTGTGTGTGTGTGTGAACTCGTTCTGGCAAAATGAGTGGGAATGTATAAGTCCAAAAACAAGTGAAAAAATGTCACTTTCGGTCGATTTTGAGGTTTTCACTAAAATGAGTTCATTAAGCCCTCGTCTAGTGATCCCAATGCTCTAAATGGCATTTAAACATCTAAAAGTATCTTTATTTGTATGTTTTCTGAGAGGAGTACCTTTCCTTTGTCCATGAAAAATGGATCAGACAGAAGAGCTGAAACTGTTTCACCAGGTTTCAATCTATTTCAGTTTTCAGTTTAAATTTAGAGTAGAAATAAGATTAGAAAAGAGGCTAACTAAACTAGAAAACTAGAAAAGCATGGAATGGCACTGAAATTCCTATAGGGATATATATATATATATATATATATATATATATATATATATATATATATATATATATATATATAATATAAAATATATATATATATATTTTTTTAAACAAATTCCTGTTATCTGAGCATAAGCCTGGAAATGGAAGTCTTCAAATTGCATTGAAATTCCTATGGGAATATGTATTTTTGTCGTTATGCTCAGCTAACAAATTCCTGTTATCTGAGTATAACTAAAAAAAAAAATATATATATATATACCTATAGGAATTTCAATGTTTTTCTAGTTCTCCCTGTGCAAACGCTCTACTGCAGTCCTGCAATGAAAACACACTCTCTCACACACACACACACACACACACACACACTGGTGGACGTCCAGCAGAGAGAGAATGGAACGGAATGGAATTTGAAACGTTTTAGCCAAAAATGTTACCATGGTAAAGGTGTTTTTTGCAGAAACGTTTCAGATTTCGTTACGTTCTCCGGCTTCAGAAAAACATTCTGCTATCGTGTGGAGTCGGACTGAGCGGATCTTTCCCAGCAAAACAGATTATCACTCATGTTTTCTGCACTTACTACTGTGTGTGTGTGTGTGAGTGTGCGCGTGCGTGTGTGTGTGTTTGTCTGAGTGTGTGTGTGTGTGTGTGTGTGTGTGTGTGTGTGTGTGTGGTTGTGTGAGATATGATGGCATGTTACCAGAGGAATGTCAGTGTGGGAAATCTGAGGAGCGAATCTCTTCCGTTCTGAATGCTCTGCAGGGATTTGGCCAAAATAGGAGTTTACTCATAACTCACACACACACACACACACACACACACACACACACACACACACACACACACACACACACGCTGTATGAGTCTGTTCAAGATCATAATGATCCCAGGGAAAACAATGAGTTTAATTTCGATGCTTATTCTATAACTGAATCTGTCTGAAGAACATTCCCATCCAAACCCTCAGCATGTAACATTTCTGCTCTTTCTTTAAGACTCTCTTGTGTGTGTGTGTGTGTGTGTGTGTGTGTGTGTGTGTGTGTGTGTGTGTGTGTGTGTGTGTGTGTGTGTGTGTGTGTGTGTGTGTGTGTGTGTGTGTGTGTGTTCCTGCAGGCGGTGTGATGAAGAGCGAGTGATGATCTGGATGTGAGGAATGTCCGTCTGTCTGCTGCTGGTCCTCTTCACACTGACCACACACACTCAGGTGAAACACACACACACACACACACACACACACACACACACACCAGCTGCTCTATAGACACTCGAGCGCTCAAAATCTCTACCAGTTCGTCATATTTTTAAAACAAGTCTCTTCTGTTCACCAAGGCTGCAGTTATTTGATCAAAAATACAGTAAAATCTTAATACTGTGAAATATTATTACACTTTTAAAAAGCTGTTTTCTATTTGAATATATGTTAAAGTGTAATTTATTCATGTGATCAAAGCTGAATTCAGCATCATTACTCCAGTCTTCAGTGTCACATGATCCTTCAGAAATCATTCTAATATGATGATTTGATGCTCAAGAAACATTTATGATTATTATCAATGTTGATATTTTCGTGGAAACCGTGATACAGTATTTTCAGGATTCTTTAATCAATAAAAAGTTAAATCAAACAGACATAGAAATGTGAAATAGAAATCTTTTGTAACATTATAAATGCCTTTACTGTCACTTTTAAACAAATTCAATGTGTCCTTGCTGAATAAAAATATTACTTTCTGTTTTTTTTTTTGTTTTTTTTTATCTTACTGATGAAGTTTATTTGTTATTCCTAGTTAAATAGTCTTTTCTCTGTTTTAAACATTAATGTTTTTTGTTAGATTCATGGAGAAGACAATTCCTTCAAGATATGTTCTGTTCAAACTATAACGTTTCATCATGTGCAATTTCAAAGTAAATCCATCTTGTTTTGAGGATATTTACATATTTCTCCTGGAGGAGAAAAAGGATGAAACCGTTGATTATGAAAATGATTTTTCCAGTGTTTTTTCCCCCCTCATCAGCTTAAACATCTGTTAAATGTACTTGTCAGTTCTTCAGAGGTAAAAGTACACATATTCAGCGAAGCGTCCTCCGGGTTTGATCAGTTTCTCTTCACGAGCCTCATGTCAGCTCTTCTTCTTTTGTGGACTTCATCGCTGAGATGTGATCAGGTTCATAAATTGTCTTTTGAAGAAGCAGATTTTCATGCAAGGAAACATCATAAAACAACAACATCAGCACTCAACATCAAAGCAGGGTTTGCATCTGGTGTTTCTGCGTGATTAAACCGCATCATTAGCAGGACTGAGATCAGAAGAACAGGTCGTTATCTCTCAGGTGCTTTATGAGACGTTTATGATCATACGCTTACACATGAACATCAGTTACCATCTTGGAGATGCTCTTTTTAAAGTCTGTCTCAAAAAAAAAAAAAAAGTGTTTGATAATGATTCAGTGTGAATGCTATTAAAATAACAATCAAGTTCAACTCTATCGACAGCATTCACTGCATGTGTTGATTAATTTTGACATGCAAAATGTTTACTGGGTTTACAGGTCAGTGTTTGTGCCGTAGTGTAATTGGATTATTGTAATGTCACGAAAGCTGTTGATTGAGTTTAAAGGATTAGTTCACTTTCAAAAAATGTTTTGCGGATAATGTACTCACCCCGATGTCATCCAAGATATCCATGTCTTTCTTTCTTCAGTCGAAAAAAAAAAAAACTTTTTTTTGAGGAAAACATTCCAGGATTTTTCTACACAGAATGGACTTCAATGGCAACCAACTATCCTAATGTTCAAAGAAGGTTCAAATGTCCGTCTCAATGCAGCTTCAAAGTCTCTACACGAAAGAAACAAGGGTCTTATCTAGGTGAAACGATCGGCCATTTTCAAAAAAAAAAATATATATATATATACTTTTTAACCACAAATGCTTGTCGTGTACCATCTCCTAGATGTGCCACGCATTGCGTCATCACGTTGGAAAGGTCACGCGTCACGTCATCTATCTAAGTTATTTGTCTTTGTACTCCGGTTCAAAAGGGTTGGGAAGGGTGAAAAATTCCATCTCATTTTCTCTTCCAACTTCAAAATCGTCCGACATCTTTGTTTTTATTTATTATTATTTTATTTTTTTCATGACCTTTCCAACGTGATGACGCAATACATACTGCATCTCAGAGATGGTACAAGACGGGCATTTGTGGTTAAAAAGTGTATATATATATATATATACATATATATATATATTCAACTGGGATGTGTGTAGAGACTTTGAAGCTGCATTGAGACGGACATTTGAACCTTCAAACTGTTGGTTGCCATTAAAGTCCATTATATGGAGAAAAATCCTGGAATGTTTTCCTCAAAAACCTTAATTTCTTTTCGACTGAAGGCATGGATATCTTGGATGACATCGGGGTGAGTAAATTATCCACACAATTTTTTTTGAAAGTGAACTAATCCTTTAACTGATATTGAAGCGGAAATATTCTTTGTCCAATGATGAATGAAGCGCATTTGAGTTTTGTTGTAGGAACTGTAACTTACATTTGGTTTTAAAGCAAATCAGCGCTGGTATTATTGACTGAAACTAAAACTGTTTCTGGTAATTGAAATAAAGCGGAAAAAATAAAGTAAAGCAAAATAAAATGAAAATATACAAAGTAAATCTATTTAAAATCTAATAAAAATTAAAATTGAAATAAAGTTGAAATAAATTCAAATAAAATATATATATGAGATGAAACTAAAACTTAGAAATGTCTCCTTAGGAACTAACTGAAATAAATATGTTTAAGATGAAATACTAAAATTGCTAAAACTAAAAGGGAAATAAAACATAAATTAAAGCTAAATAGAAATATTTAAAAATATATACATTTAATTTTAATTGTGTAATGTTTGGTAACTTTTAATAGAATTACAAAAGCACATTACAAAATTTAAATATAAAAATAAAATCTAATAAAAATATTAATAAAAACTGAAATAGTATATAAATAATACTAAAATAAAACTGATGTAAATAGTTATATTATATTATAGTATATTATGTTATATTATATTATATTATATTATATTATATTATATTATATTACGATTTAATATAAGTTTCTAGCATCATTGAAATGCAGTCCTAGCGTGTTCTTCTCTATGGTATTGTGTGTATTAATCTGTAATGCTTCACAAATAGACTCCTGTAAATGTTTAATCTGACTGAAGATCATATTTGAAGTGTAATATTCACAGGTGTCTTCTGGGAAATCCCTGAAACTGCTGCAGGAACAATGGAGGATCTACACTAATGAGTGTATCCAGAGCTTCATCAACACACCTCCAGCCTCAGGTCCGTCTCGCTGATGAACAGCTGCTGTGTTTATGATGCTCTAGTGTTTCCATCACTCTCTCTCTCTGTGTGTGTGTGTGTGTGTGTGTGTGTGTGTGTGTGTGTGTGTGTGTGTGTGTGTGTGTGTGTGTGTGTGTGTGTTACAGGGCTGGTGTGTAACAGGACATTTGATCAGTACGTGTGTTGGCCCGATGGCCCCGCCGGCACCACGGTTAACGTGTCCTGCCCCTGGTATCTGCCCTGGTACCGCAAAGGTAAAGCTCTCAGAGTCGGCCTTAAACTCACCACTGATAGAAATAACAGTCCTCTTATGAGATATGATCTAAACGTCAGATTATAAAGAGGTAAATATGGCTCATTTTCAGGTCATGGCTTAATCCTGACATCATTAACAATTAAATCACTTTTTTAAAGTTACAAATATAAATTACTTTTTAATTCAAATATCAGTCAGTTTGCATGTCCCGATTCATCCTATTTATATTAATATAGCTTATAGGCCTATGTATATTAATTTAAGATAAATTTAGCTTTTATTGACACTAAAATATGCTTTCACTGTCTATGTATTGTTTTCTAAATTGTTCACCCTGTGGCATTTTATTTATTTATTTAGTACCTTTATTTATATATATATATAATTTATTTTAATTTCAGTGTTAGTTTTGGTCATTTTAGTTCTTCAACTTAAACTTATTTTCAGCCAAGGCAAAATTTCAACAAGATTTTTAAGTTTGCATTTTTGATCTGCTATTTATTTTCTACTTATTTTAGTTTTATTTCAGTTCCTGATAATGATTTGTATCAGTTTATCTGTGGTTTAAGTTAACAACATCAGCATCGCTGGGGATCTCTGTAATGGCTTGGTCTTCATGAATGTAAAGTGTCGTAGACTCAGTCCAGCTGTGACCGGTGTGTGTTTCCGCTGTGTGTGATCAGTTCATCAGGGCTTGGTTTATCGTGTGTGTGGCGCTGACGGCCGATGGGCTCATGGGAAAAACACCAGCGAGTGTGAGCAGGACGACCCTGGACAGGTGAGACCGCCAGTTTAATGACTTAATGATGCTTTTAAACGATGATGACGCTAACGGTCAGCTAATCCCTCTCTGTGTGTGTGTGTGTGTGTGTGTGTGTGTGTGTGTGTGTGTGTGTGTGCGTGTGTAGAAGCAGTACGGTCAGATCCTCAGTAAGTTCAGAGTCATGTACACTGTTGGATACTCACTGTCTCTGGCAGCGCTAACTCTCGCTCTGGCCGTCCTGATCTCGTTCAGGTAACCATATATTACACATCTGACCATATATTACACATCTGACCATATATTACACATGTATATGACCATATATTACACATCTGACCATATATTACACATCTGACCATATATTACACATCTGACCATATATTACACATGTATATGACCATATATTACACATCTGACCATATATTACACATGTATCTGATCGCTAGGGCCGGGCGGTATGATGATATATTATTACTCATGCTTGAATCTTGAACGAATCCTTCTTTTAAGCCAAGTAACCGTTCAAGCTGGTTCACAGAATCAAACTGAACTGAACTCTAGATCTGAAGCAGCACATGCTCTTTAAGGCCCGTTCACACCAAGGATGATAACTATACAGATAACAATAAAGATATAGTTCTAAAAATCTAGTTATAGCTCTAAAAAACCACAGCTATAACGATAACGGCGCAGAGAAACTATATTGTTGGAATCACTTTCAGAACGATACTATCCAGCTGATGAATGATAAAAACATTGACAGCCAATCAGAATGCATCCTGCTTTAAAGAGCTCCAGCATTTAAAGAGACAGACGAGCACAAGCTTAAAATAAACAGAACGATCTCGTCCGCTGGTGTGGACGCTAATATAGTTATCTTTATCATTCTTGGGGCCCTATCTTGCACCCAGTGCAATTGACTTTGTACACAGACGCATGTATCATTCCTATTTTGCACCCGACGCACAGCGGACTTTTCCCTCCACAGACGAACGTCGGTAAACCAGGGAATGAACTTGCGCTCCCGGTGGCGGTTCAGCGAAAAGAGGAGGCGTGTTCCGGCGCAAACGTTCCCTGGTGCTATTTTGCAGTTCCAGAAAACAATTCCGCCACTGACCAGGAAAAACTTAGTCTAAAGTCAGTGGCGCGTTCAGATGCTATTTTAAGGGCGCATGCTTGGCCATGATGTAGCGTGTGCTCAACGCGCATTCACTTTGCTTCTCTCATCTACACAGACGCAGCAGTTCACATTTTTGCAAACCATACATAATTACAAGGAAAAATATTATCACGAGGGAAATCATTGTGGTGTCCATGAAGATGTGAAAAAAATAGGCATAAATCTAGCTTACACATTTACCCAAATTATTATACGCCTGTTTAACCGAAGTTAATTTGGGTGGGTTTTTCCCTTCCCCATACAATGTCACTTCTCTGTGTTTTATGGCCCTGACGAGAATGTCGGTCTCCTTGACTGTGAACTGCTCCTGGCGTGCGCCTGGCAAATCCGCCGTTATAATAGCAACCCGCCATGGAACAAGCTGCTCTTAAAGGGAATGCGAGATGACGCTTTGATTGGTTTATTTCACATTACGCCCAAACCATACCTATGAGTAATGTAGCTACTTCAGACCAACCCATTTTAGATTTGAGTCGGGCGCAAGAGTCATTTATCCCGCCGATATAATAGCAACAGCGCCCAAGATCCACCCACAAAGTTACTTGCGTTTCGCATTTGATACTTGCGTTTCAGATCGTTAAAATAGGGCTCTTGGAGTGAATGAGCCTTTACACAGCACCGAATAAGACAATAGGCATCTCCTGATCTCCCGAAGAACAGGTTCAAAATGAATGAATCAAATTACAGGCAGAGATGAATGTCAAATTTTCTTCTCTGTCCAAATGAGCGAATCTGCTGGTTCTAGAGTTAGAACCGGCTTATTCAGTTCTTTCTGAGTCACTTCTGTTTTATTAATTTACTTTGAACAGGTTCTTTGGTTCAGTAATTGGTCATGCGATAGATCGTGAAGTGAAAGAAAATGTGTCATATTTTGGTGATATCTCCCACTGATCAAAGATCTCAGTTCTCCCGTTGGTCTTTCCCTCAGGAAGCTGCACTGCATGAGGAACAACATCCACATGAACCTGTTCGGCTCCTTCATCCTGCGCGCGCTCTCCATCCTCCTCAAAGACGCCCTTCTGGACCGGATGAGCAGCGCTCAGAGCGGCCCGCATCACTTCCAGGGCCAGCGCTGGGTCAGCGGACAGGTACGGGCGCTCAGGTGTCACATGACCCGTGTCGTTTACAGCTACAGCTGAATCCAGAGGAAACTGCAGGATCTCAGATTAAGCTCTTTAAAAATCTCCTTCTGTAAACAGACGCTGACTCGCATTGATATGCGAAATACCAGACAAATGCTGCCAGTCAGTAACGGCTTCACAAACTATGGTAACACTTTATTTTACTGTGTCCTTGTAATGTTACATGTACTTACCATGGTAATAACAGTAAATTATGCATAATTACATGCAATTAATCTTCAACCAAACCCCAATCCTACCCTAACCCTACACTGTAAAAATGAATACGCTATATTTACTCAATAAAATTGTGGCAACAGATTACAAGCAATATTATTAATTAAATTGAACAAATTAGAATTGAGTAATAATTAATCAAATTAATTCCTTAAAAGGTAACCATTTAAAATGAGTAAAAATTTTATTGGCAACATTGAAGACACCTGATGTTAACAAGCAGAATCAGTGAAGGAGAAAACCGTAATTGTAAGTCACCGTTATGGTGATTAGTGTTTGTTTTAGTTGGGCTCTTGACCTTAAATCATTAACTTTAGATTTTGTTTGGCTGCTGTATTTGAGTTATAACAGCCAGATGAACAAAGAGAAAAGGTGATCTGATGGTGTTGATTGTGTTTTAACAATCATTATTTCACCTGAATCGCTGAACTCATACAGAGCCCAATGTCTGAGTTGTGTTTATTTTATTGATTATAGCAGCACTGTCCTTGTACAGCATAATATGTTTAGCCTTTTCAATGAAATTCAAATGATAACAAAAAAAAACAAAAAACGTTTTTTTTTTATGTAGGCACACACAGGCATCAAGATTTAGCGTATGAATCTCAGCAATGGTGACAAACAGATCACCTCTGATCATAAGCTCATTATATATTCATGCAGCAATGCATGATGGGAGCCATGAATGAGTTTTGATTGGTGGAACCCAGAATGCACTGCAACATGCTTCATAAATGTCACCATTGTTGAGATTCACAGGCTGATTCTTGATGTCTGTGTATTTAAAAACGAAAACAATTTTTTTTTTGTATATTAGATATATTAGATAATTAATTATAGCAGCTCTGTCCCTCTACAGTATAATATTATTTTTAACTATATGAGTTCAGAGAATCAGGTCAAATGATTGTGAAATAATGATTATGTTAAAACACAACCAACACCATCAGATCACCTTTTCTCGTTGTTCATCTGGCTGTTATAACTCATGTACAGCAGCCAAACAAAATCTAAAGATAATGATTTAAGGTCAAGAGCCCAACTAAAACACACACTGATCACCATAACGGTGACTTACAATTACGGTTTTCTCCTTCAGTGATTCTGCTTGTTAACATCAGGTGTCTTCAATGTTGCCAATAAAAATTTTACTCATTTTAAATGGTTACCTTTTAAGGAATTAATTTGATTAATTATTACTCAATTCTAATTTGTTCAATTTAATTAATAATATTGCTTGTAATCTGTTGCCACAATTTCATTGAGTAAATATAGCGTATTCATTTTTACAGTGTATAGTAAGTACATGTAGTTGATTATTATTACTCCGTACTTAAATATATAATTACACTGTAACAATGACACTTTAAAATAAAGTGTAACCCTATAGATATAGATAACTATATCTAACTGATAGCTGAAGTTCCCAGCACATCATGGAAGAGCAAATGTGAAACAGAGCAAAGAACTGTGTGAATGAGAGATTTTACTTTTAGTCAGCTAAAACTATTCATTTTTTTTGCTTTTTTAATGTGCTGAAAAAAACAACAATCTTGAGCAGATAAATATATTTTATAGTTTTTTATTAAAAAAATGTTTTGGATTTATTTTAAATACAGTTTTTTTTTGTGAAAAGTTTGATTTATTAAAATCCTAATAAATTGTATAAAAAATATATATATATATTTATAAATAATATATACAATTTTGTTTTGAGAAAAAAATAAAAAACAATCAGAAACGTGTACAATTTGACAGTATATTTGAACAATTTACGTGTTTTTATTTTTTCCAGTTGCTTTCACATTTATGGAAAATTGGTTTTAATTACTGTTATATTTTGTTTTGATAATAAATTATTCATGATATAATAAAATATAATATTCTAGAACCTGTCTATTATTTATTTGATCAATCAATCAATCAGATGAGAAAAATCAATCATTTATAGAGCACATTTAAGACACAACCGAAGTTGACCAAAGTGCTTTACAAGGAATAAAAGACACACAAAAATAAAACCAATATACATACATAAATACCAGACAAGCCAAAAATGCACTCAATAGAATAAAAGAAAAATCCAGGAAGACAAACTACAGAGTGTTAAAAGCCAAGGTGAATAAATGAGTCTTGAGCTGAGATTTAAAAGTACAGATAGATGGAGCATGCCTAATAGAAGAAGGAAGGCTCTTCCACAGCTTCCGCCCAGCAGCGGCAAAAGCGCGATCACCACGTTTTTTAAGTTTAACTTTAGGGACTGTAAGACGGCCAAGGTCAGAGGATCTCAGGTTTCTGGATGGAGTGTACGGAGTCAAAAGATCCGTTAAGTATTGAGGTGCCAAATTATTCAGGGTTTTATAGACAAATAATACAATTTTAAACTCAATCCTATACTTCACCGGAAGCCAGTGCAGAGACATTAAAATAGGTGTTATGTGGTCGTACTTTCGCTTCCCTTCAAGTAGTCTAGCGGCTGCGTTTTGAACCAACTGCAGACGAGAGATGGAAGCCTGAGAAATGCCATAATACAGAGAATTACAGTAATCAAGCCTAGATGTAACAAATGCATGAATAGCTGTTTCAAAGTGCCAAATTACTCCTTGATAAAATGGGCTTCACTTTACTGAGAAGGCGAAGTTGGTAAAAGCATGACTTGACAACAGCTGAAATCTTTAAACTGGAGTCAAAAAGGAAGCCCAAATTCCTGGCACACTTTGTGTTATATGGGGTGAGAAAGCCCAGATCAAAATCAAAAACACAGTTTTCCTTGGGGCCGAAAATAATAAACTCAGATTTATTTTCATTTGAGTTTAAAAAATTGCTTGAAAGCCATGACTTAAGTTCGTTTAGACAATCTAACAGCGGCTGAAGAGTATATTTATTATTGCGTTGCAAGGGAAGGTAAAGCTGTGTATCGTCGGCGTATAAATGAAAAGAGACACCATGTTTTTAAAAAAATAGCGGCCACGAGGAGCAAATACAGAGAAAATAACACAGGCCCAAGGATTGATCCCTGAGGAACACCACAACCAATGGGTTTGTTAGTGGATGAGTATTGTCCCAAGTGAACAGTAAAACATCTATCTGACAAGTAAGAGTGAAACCACTGTAAAACAGAACCACGAAGTCCAACACAAGACTCCAGGCGTGACAGAAGGATGTTGTCGACTAAGTCAAAAGCAGCACTTAGATCTAACAGGACCAAAGCCATTTGTTTGCCTGAGTTTGCCTCAGTGGTGAGATAATTTAAGACTCTTAAAAGAGCAGATTCAGTGCTATGTAATGCTTTAGAACCTGATTGAAAAACTTTCAACAGGAAAGATTGTAATTGAGCCAATACAACTTTCTCCATGATCTTTGATATAAAAGGAAGATTTGAAATGGGTCGAAAACTGGAAAGAGATGAAGGATCAAGATTAGGTTTTTTAATATATGGTGTTACCGCAGCAATGCGACGCAGCATAATCATTTTAGATATTTTTTTATCCATTATTGTAAAAATGAGTACACATTAGTACACATCCTGGCCAACGTTATCCTCCAAACAATGTGCACTTTTAAAGAATAAAATAATAAAGAATAAAAATATAGTGAAATGATCTGTGTAGTATCAATAATCAAATTTGTTGTCGATTAGTTTTACTTAAATTTTTGACTAGTTGTTGCAGTCGTATAATATTCTATAAAAGTGTTTAAAATGAATAAAATCGGTTATATATCCATCCATCCATTTTCATAACGATTTACATTTTTCCGTACATCAGACGGGTCTGTGATTGGTCAGTGGGTGTGTCATCAGAGGCTAAATTTGCATATTGCATGCGTTCCTCAGACGGTGACTGGTTGTCGTGTTGCCATGGTGATGATGCAGTACAGCGTGATGGCCAACAACTGCTGGCTGCTGGTGGAGGGCTTGTATCTGCACAGTCTTCTGGTCATCACCGTCTTCTCCGAGAGGAACTACTTCTACATTTACCTCTGCATCGGCTGGGGTGTGTGTGAGCCTCAGAGAAAGCCCACCAAACTCTCGTTTCTGACGCTACATTGAGCGTGTCTGAATATTAATTAGCTGACGAGGCTTTTGATTGGCAGACTGACTGTGTGTGTCTTGTGTTGCAGGTGCGCCGCTCATGTTTGTGGTGCCGTGGATGACAGTCAAATACCTGTATGAGAATGAAGAGTACGTGTCTTTCACTTCAGTTCTGACTAAGAAAAGTGTTTGGACACGTAAAACTGTCTTTGTATTAGATAAGATGTCAAACACACTTCAACATGTATGCTCACTGCCTTTGAATCAGTCGCTGTTCTGATGATCTTAGAGATTTTAGAGGATTTTAAACTAAAACTCGTTTCGTTTCGTTTCGACTTCAGGTTTTATTGTGTGCCTGAAATGTCCAAACATATTTGTGTGCTGCTGTATTTAAACATGCAGATTTTCCTGGTTTACATCAATGATGATTTTTGTTAAAAGGTTTTCAATAGATTTCTCTATTTTACATTTTTGGTGAGTTTAAGGAACCCATTTGTTGAAATCTCACTTATGTTTTACGTTACATGAAATCAGGTGTATTATAATTAACTAAAAATTAAACCATAAAATTATACATTTTCGTCTCGAGATAAAATGAACATTAACTGAAATATAATAAAATACAAAAAAAAACGTATTTTATTCAGCTAGTTGCAAAAAATTTAACTTTCCTTTAATTTAATTTGATATACTAAATTAAAATTACTGAATTAAAAATTAATAGAAACTATCTTTAGTGTTAAAAATTAAAAAAGAAATAATAAAATTACTAAAAAATAAACTAAAATTAAAATGATAAAGCACAATATTAAAATAAAAACTGATTCAAAATATTAAAAAAGTATAATAATGTTACAAAGATACTTTATATATATATATAAAGAGAGAGAGAGAAAATCAGTGTTAAAATGTCTGTTATACTTTGTTTTTTATAATAAATAATTATATAATAAAACATTATCATATATTTGATAATACATAATATTCTAGGGCTGCATTTTATCTGTCAGTTATTTATTTGACAAATTGATTAATCAGATAAAAAAAACAAAAAACAAACAACATTGTATTAATGATTTATACATAAAATTCGTTTTAATTGAATTGTTATCCATCTCAATGTTGTTCTCCAAACAAATGTGCCACTCGAGGGCTATAAAAACAACTGTAGTGAATGTTTCCCCTAAAACACATCTGGCTCTTGAAGTCCCGTGGGAGCCGTACAGTAAATCCTGTTGTCCTGTCAGAGATGGAGTGAGTTTGTGTGGGATCCGCTCGGATATAACCGTCAGACTATCAGCTCTTTATGAGCCGTTCACTCAATCAATCTCCCCTAACAGTCGTGTTCAGAGCCAACACTGGCGAAAACACTCATACAGCGGCCCAGTGCTCTTTAATAATACACACTAATGTGAGAAACTCCTGCATGTGTGTGAACCAGCGGGATCTCATTAGTATGCGTGGCTGTGTGTGCAGTATAGAGTGCAAATAGATGACAAAAGCAATGGTAGGTTCTCAAGTGTTAACAGTGTCTCATGCCGCCTGATTCTGGATCAGTGTGAGTGTTTGGAAACCTCCTAAGGCTTTAGCCACGCCCCTTTCTTTCTGCACCAATCAGCTGCTCCAGTTATTCTCTCTCATGGCTTCTGTATTTGGACCCTCTTTCTCTCTTCCTCCCTGCGGTAAAACATCTATTATAACTCCCCCTCTTTTATTTGCCTTTCTGTTTATTGTTTTGAGTTTAATTTGATTAATCCGTGGGTGATGTGGTTACACCACATATTTCATAACCCACCGTTGAGTTTGGGTACGTTTATTTTCCTTTCTGGTTTTCTTCTTTGTTGCGCGCTATTGCAGCTCAGGGCCACGTTTATGAAGAAAGAATATTCTGGGCTTAAAACAAGTTATTAACAGGTGAATTATTGTGAGTACATAAAAAAAAAAAAAATACATTTCTAAATTTAAATCACCCAAAAAATTGTCCCCATTCAAGATCGTTTATTTATAAAAGCACATTTAAAATGACTATCAAGAAAAATACACTAAATACGAAAGAAAAACATGAAATAAAAACAGATAAATAACAGTTTAAAGGATCTATTGTAAGTGCCTCTTTTCTTTAAGAAAAATAACATAAATGTTTTGTTGTAATCAACATTATGCCACAAATTCATTTAAAAAAGATTAATGAAAAGACATGGAGTTTGATTTTAGACACAATTAGATTTTTAGTCAGGTCTGGATTTGACTTCTAAAGTAATTAAGATTACTCCGTGGTCTGAGGAACGAGTCCCGCTGGGGTATTGAAAGCTCACACTGGTTCCAGTTCAGACTCATCTAGAGGATTAAAACAGTTTGTGTGTATTTACAAGTTTGTGAAAGACAAAAACGATCACAGTAAATACCTATGAAAGCTAATGAGCTCACGCTGTTGGAACAGATGCACTTATGTTCACAGGTGGATGAGTGGGATTTTCTAGAAATGCTTATTAAATGAGGAAAAAAAACGCCTCTGTTCAAATAACAATGAATCAGATCGTTGGCATGGAAACACCTAATTAAAGACACCTGCTACTCTTACTTACAAGTGTAATCAGTGCTCAGATAGAAACACACACACACACACACACACACACACACACACACACACACACACACCTTAATCACAATATGACATCTAAACTCACTCTGTTTACTAGTTTCTGGACTTATTTATCAGGAATGTAATGTAAAAGAAAAACTATAATCAAAATATAATCAAACTTGGTCTGCCTCTCAAACAACCATCCAATCAGTTCCCGATGGATAAAATAAAGTTCTGCACCTCAGATTTCGGTTGTTTCTTATTAAATACGCAGTTTCATTCTGAAATATGTCACATCAGTCGTAGAAGAAAAGCTTCTATGGAACCTTAAAGCGGTTCCATCATGGGATCATTCTATGGATTTAGCTCTAATAAATACATTTTAATTGAAATGCATGTTATGAATTAAACAGCTTGCAAACTGAAATTAAGCATGAGAGTATTCTGCAATAATTTAAGACATTTCCCCTTGAATAGAACATTTTTAGCATAAATTGTTCTTTAAAATGAAGCCAAGAACCCTAGAGTTCTATTTAGAACTTCAGTCATTATTAGACAGAACTGTTACTGTAAGTGATAAATGTGTTGAAAATAGCATTCCATGCAATTGCAAACTTCCCTTTCTGGTGTCACCAGTTTTATGAAAAATGTATTAGCATTATTATGAATTCGAGTTTTTCCATGTTTAAACCGATGGATTGTGATGTTTTGTCATATGCAGATGCTGGGAAAGGAATATCAACATGGGCTACTGGTGGATCATCCGTTCTCCCATTCTGTTTGCGTATCTGGTAAGAGACTCAGACTTACATCTGATCTCATTCAACGTGTTTGAAATGAAAAGATCTGCAGATTCGCATGGCAGCGAACCCATTCGTCATGCGTCTATGCAGAAGATCTGCTCTGTGTGCGTGTGTATGGTGAAGTATTGAGATTCAAGCGGTCTCTAATATTATTCTGCATTCAGACACACACACACACACACACACACACACACGCAATCTCTCGCTGATATTATCCGAGGACTGTTTCGTCGAGCGCCTCGGGCTCAGGAACACTTTATGAACTCTGCGTGTCACTGAGCGTTTGTTCGGCGCGCTCATCAACACATATAAAAATGCTCCGGGGGCTTTACAAAGTAATGAAGATCATCACAACAGAAATGTTGGTTCTACACAACCGAAATGATTTATTTCACGAGTCCCATTTGTACTGCAGCCGTGCCATGTTTTGATTTAATGAAAAAAAGTACATAAAAAAACAGCAGACATTAGCAGAAACAGGTTTCTGAAAACTTTTTTTTACATGCGATATGTGAATCTAATGATGACGGTATACGACATACGGCAGTGACTGTAGAGCTCGACACTGATTGTTGCTATTGATACCTTATACGCTTTCTGTTTTCAGAATTATGTTTGATGCAGAATTAAGCACATTGTGTACTTCAAATCTTCAGTCATTATTTTGACTGTTACTGTTACTTTTTAATTTATTTTTATTTAAAGTGCCCCTATTATGATTTTCACATAGCATCTTTCATGTAGTGTGTAATAAAGCCGTTTG
>NC_140210.1:48229488-48249488 GCF_951802725.1 Rutilus rutilus | reverse complement strand
AATCAGTGATTAACGTTACTAACCCGCTGATTCCGACCTCGTCTACTCCGTGCGTTTCTCAGCATCGGTCCCGAGCGCCGAGGTCGCGATCAGCCATGGTCTCGTTCACTCCGGCTCCAACACGCCACCACGAAGCCTGGGTGGTTCCGCAGCGGAAGACACGAGTCAGGTCTAGACCAAGACTCTCTCTGACCCCCCCGGTTTTCAAGTTATCCACACAAAACCGCTTCTCCCCTCTTCGCGAAACAGAACGCGATGCTGTGATCATCGGCGATTCCATCGTTCGGCACGTACACGCTACGTTAGGTAAAAGTAAGGTGCACAGTCACTGCTTTCCTGGTGCTCGTGTTTCTGAAATTGCTGCTCGCGTTCCCGAGATTCTGAACGGTGACGAGCGCGTCGGAACTGTGGTCCTGCACGCGGGAGTGAACGACATCAGGATGCGCCAGACGGAGATTCTGAAGAAAGACTTCAGGAATCTAATCGATACGGTACGCAGCACATCGCCTGAAACAACGATCATAGTGTCAGGACCGCTTCCCACGTACCGACTAGGACATGAAAAGTTTAGCAGATTATTTGCGCTAAATGAATGGTTAATGTCATGGTGCAATGAGCAGAAACTGCTCTTTGTAAATAATTGGAATCTGTTTTGGGAGCGTCCTAGGCTTTTCCGTGCTGATGGCTTACACCCAAGCAGATTCGGAGCAGATCTTCTGTCGGATAACATCTCCAAAATGTTAAATACCTTTTGACTAGTAACCAAAAGTCCAAATCATAGTCTCTGCTGCACCAATTTAACTGATATAAATACTAGTGTAGAACATTGCATAGAAACCGTGTCTATTCCTCGTTTAGTGAGATCAAATAATAAATCCACTGCAGGATCTAGGAAAAATCTAATTGTTATTAAAACAGAAAATGTTGCTATTAGTAAACAAAAACAATTTCTAAAGCTAGGTCTTCTAAACATTAGATCACTCACACCTAAGGCAGTTATTGTAAATGAAATAGTCAAAGATAATAGCTTCGATGTGCTTTGCCTTACTGAAACCTGGCTTAAACCAAATGATTATTTCGGTCTAAATGAGTCTACTCCATCAGGATACTCCTATAAGCACGAGCCCCGTCTGATTGGTCGTGGCGGCGGTGTTGCAACAATCTATAGAGATATTCTCAATGTTACTCAGAAAACGGGTTATAAGTTTATTTCGTTTGAAGTACTTGTACTAAATGTTACGCTCTTAGATGTTAGAAAAACATCCCTATTATCTTGCCTTGGCTACCATATATAGACCGCCAGGGCCTTACGCTGATTTCCTAAAAGAGTTTGCAGATTTTCTCTCAGACCTATTAGTCAATGTCGATAAAGCATTAATTGTTGGAGATTTTAACATACACGTAGATAATCCAAATGATGCGTTAGGGGCTGCATTTACAGATTTATTAAATTCATTTGGGGTCAAGCAAAACGTCACCGGACCAACTCATCGTCTTAATCATACACTCGATTTAATTATATCACATGGAACCGATCCAACCGATATAGATATCATTCCACAAAGTGATGATGTCACTGACCATTACATGGTAACTTGCATATTACGTACTGCTGTAATATGTCATGCGGCGCGGCATAATCAACTAGGCAGAACAATCCTTCCATCCACCATAGATAATTTCTCAAATTGCTTATCTGATCTGTCTCAGCTGCTGCCTGAACCCAAACAAACAGATGAACTAGAATAAATAACTAGCACTATGAGCACCATTCTCTCTAGAACATTGGATGTTGTTGCACCCACTAAATTAAAAAAGGTCAGAGAAAAAAGTAAAGCACCGTGGTACAACAATACTACGCATGTTCTAAAGAGAGAAACCCGTATTTTAGAGCGTAAATGGAAACAAACTAATTTAGAGGTCTTTAGAATCGCGTGGAAAGACAGTATACACGTTATAAAAAGGCCCTAAAAGCGGCCAGGGCTGAGCACCTCCGCAAACTAATAGAAAATAACCAAAATAATCCAAGGTTTTTATTTAACACCGTGGCTAGACTAACAAATAAACAGACGTCACCCGAACAAAATATCCCGTTACAGTTTAGTAGTAATGATTTCATGAACTTCTTCACTGAGAAAATAGAAAACATCAGAACCACAATTGTAAACGTTCAATCTTCAATTGCGCCTTATAATTCAGCCTCAACTATCACCCCGCAAGAACAATTACAGTGCTTTACAACTATAGAACAAAAAGAGTTAAATAAACTTATCACTTAATCTAAAACAACAACATGTTTATTAGATCCTATACCAACTAAACTACTGAAAGAAGTGTTACTAGTAGTGGAAGAGCCTCTCCTTAATATTATTAACTCGTCTTTATCTTTAGGTCATGTTCCAAGAACATTTAAACTGGCAGTTATAAAACCACTCATTAAGAAACCACAATTAGATCATAATAACTTAGCAAATTATAGACCCATTTCAAATCTTCCATTTATGTCTAAAATATTAGAAAAAGTGGTGTCCACTCAACTGGGCTCTTTCTTGCAAGAAAATGATATCTATGAAAAGTTTCAGTCTGGTTTCAGGCCGCAACATAGCACTGAAACTGCGCTCGTTAAAATCACAAATGACTTACTTTTAGCTTCTGACCAAGGCTGTATCTCAATACTAGTTTTACTTGATCTTAGTGCTGCGTTCGATACTATAGATCACACAATACTCTTAGATCGACTACAAAATTATACTGGTGTTCAAGGACAAGCATTAAGCTGGTTCAGATCATACTTATCTGACCGTTACCATTTTGTCTATTTAAATGGAGAAAAATCGATCATAACTCCAGTAAACTATGGAGTGCCGCAGGGATCTGTGTTAGGCCCTCTGTTATTCTCAGTATATATGATGCCACTTGGAAATATTATAAGGAAACATGGAATTAGTTTCCATTGTTATGCTGATGACACTCAAATATAGATTTCATCACGGCCAGATGAAAACGCTAAATTATCCAAATTGACAGAGTGTGTTAAAGATATAAAAGATTGGATGACGCGTAATTTTCTTTTATTAAATCCAGACAAAACAGAGGTATTACTTATCGGCTCAAAAAACCACCCACAAAACCTCTCACAATACAACTTTAATATAGTAGGATGTCCTGTTACTTTATCCTCTACAGTAAAAGACCTGGGTGTTATACTCGATTGCAACCTGTCTTTCGAAAATCATATTTCGTATGTTACAAGAAAAGCCTTTTTCCACCTTAGAAACATTGCTAAGCTACGTAATATGCTATCAGTTTCTGATGCAGAAAAGTTAGTTCATGCATTCATGACCTCGAGACTAGATTACTGTAATGCTTTATTAGCCGGTTGTCCTGCATCCTCAATTAACAAGCTACAGTTAGTCCAGAATGCCGCCGCTTGAGTTCTTACTAGATCAAGAAAATATGATCATATAACACCGATTTTATCATCACTGCATTGGTTACCTATAAAGTTCCGCATTAATTACAAGGTATTGCTACTGACTTATAAAGCCCTAAACGACTTAGCTCCAGTCTATTTAACGGATCTTCTATCGCCCTATAATCCATTGCGCTCTTTAAGATCCCTAAATTCGAGGCTTTTGGTCATACCTATGATATCCAGATCCACCAAAGGGGGGAGAGCATTTTCACATTTAGCTCCAAAACTCTGAAATAGTCTTCCTGATACTGTTCGTTGCTCAGACTCGCTCTCCCAGTTTAAAACTAGATTAAAGTCGCATCTCTTCAGCCAGGCATTCATATAATATTTTTAATCTTACAGTTCAAACTACAATCCGGCCTCTAGTTCATAAACGCCAGAGGAGAACTGGCCCCCGACTGAGCCTGGGTTCTCCCAAGGTTTTTTTTTCTCCATTGGGTCACCTGATGGAGTTTTAGGACACCATTAGGTCACTTGATGGAGTTTCTCGGTTCCTTGTCACTGTTGCCTTTGGCTTGCTCAGTTGGGGATATTTTGGGGATATTTAATTTGATTTTATCAATCAATAAATTCCACTAGAAACAAACCTTGTTGTATTATTTTAATTTAATACTGTGAAGCTGCTTTGATACAATCTGTATTGTGAAAAGCGCTATACAAATATACTTGACTTGACTTGACTATAGTGTACAATAGTACATTTACTATTATTAGGGTAGTTTTGTAAAAGTCACTGACTAATTACAGGCAAGTTGAGAGCACAAATCACAAAATATTTAGTAGTCATGAAAACATATTCAGATTTAACATATTAATGATGCATTCACCTCAAATCATGACACACTGCTCTAGCACAGGAAAGTGCATACAAGTGCAAGTGCATGCTTTTAAAATGAAAAAGTATTTGTATCGATATCAGCGATACCGGCCTTGTAATTACTTGGTATCGGATCGATACCGAAATTTGCAGCATTGCCCAGCCCTACTGATACTTTTATTTGGACACACAGATATCAAGAATTCGCCTGTGATTCTCAACAATGGTGACAATAATAAAGCATTTTGCAGCGCATTCTGGGTGCCACCAATCAAACCTCATTCATGGCTCCCATCATGCATTGCGGTATGAATAAATTATGATCTGAATTGTCTTAGTAATTTCTTTTTCCTAATTGAATATTCTTTTTGTCACCATTGTTGAGATTCATACACTGATTCTTGATGTCTGTGTATGCCTGAAAGAAAGACTTTTTTTATCAGAACAACTTTTTGCCTTTCAAAAAATCATTAGAATTATATTGAAAAATCTGGAAATTATTTTGTAGAATCACTGTGATGTTGTAATGACCAATATACATTTAAGTCAGAGATTAGGCTCTAAATGAGTTCAGTGATTCAGGTCAAATGATGATTATGTTAAAATATAACCAACACCACCTGTTCACATTTTCTCTTTGTTCATCTGGCTGTTATAACTCAGATACAACAGCCAAAAAAAATCTTAAATTAAACATTTAAAGGTCAGCTGCCCAACTAAATCAAACACTGATCTCCATAATGGTGACTGAATGTTTTGATTTTCTCCTTCAGTAATTCGATTGTTAACATCAGGTGTCTTCAATAATGGCCAATCATCACTCAATCAATCACTTAATTAGCTCATTAACTTCAACACTCTTGAGTGTTAATTTAACACTCATATTTTAACTCTTTAACACTCTTGAGTCTGGAGCCATATAAACTCCCAGGAGATTTAATTTAACACTGGAGTTTTTGCTGTGCAGCTGATTTCACTAATTAGTTCTCTCTCCTGTCTGAATTAGCAAATCCAGGTGATTGGAACAAAATACTGAGGAGGACTTTTACTTTCTGAACCTGGACTTTACACCTTTGGCGTAGTTACAGTATTGTTTACAGCAAAGCCTCCGGAGCTGATTCTCAACAGTTAAAGGTAGACCCATCAGAAAGGACTGGGACCGCCTGACCAAGTCGACTGAACACCTGTGGGCGTGACAACGATGCAATGATGCGAAATGAGGCGTAGTTGTCTTGCGCTGGAGGCGGTCATATGCAAATGACTGCTACGTCACTTCGTACCATGACGTCACTTCTTACCATGGGTCCCCAACAAGCTGTAATTAGAGCTTGATTAAATAAATGCTTTGTTTATAATGGGGAGGACGTTTTAAGCTATGAAACTTGCAGGAAGTTTTAATGGTACAAAGACCTCTTATATACCAAAAGATCAAGGCAAATTTGGTTTCTCATGTCATGACCCCTTTGAGAAATATTATTTTCAGTGCACTCAACTGTAGAAAGATCACAGTACTATCACTATAAATTAGTATAAAAACTGTTTAAAGCAATCGGTTTCCCAAATGATATGAGTTACCATCCAAGGTACTTTTACGGTAACATACTGTTAAAAAGAACAGCTGTAAATTAACGGTAAAGGGTTGTAAATAACTGTACATTGCTGGCAACCACATCTGCCAGTAGATTACCGTTATTTTACAGCGCAATATGTATAACACTTGTTCGTAATATTATATAACAATTCTTCAGTCATTCATTACTAAGTCACAACTGCATTTCTGAGTGCTCCTTTATCTGTTCCATGGTTTTGGCCCTGTTGAGTGTTTTTGCCTATAATCTTGAATAACCCCTGAGTTCCTTGTTGTTTGGGGTAGCTCTAAGGCAGGGGTGTCCAAACTCGGTCCTGGAGGGCCACTGTCCTGCAGAGTTTAGCTCCAACCCCAATTAAACACACCTGAACCAGATAATCAAGATCTTACTAGGACTTGATTATCTGGTTCAGGTGTGTTTAATTGGGCTTGGAGCTAAACTCTGCAGGACAGTGGCCCTCCAGGACCGAGTTTGGACACCCCTGCTCTAAGGAAATGTTGCTCTATGGCAACGCTGTACCACAATGGAAAAATGGTAAAAAAAAAGTAGTTTTTTCTATAAAATTATGATTTTTTTTTTCTATTTAAATGCATATTTATTTTGGAAATTGATAGATTTATATATTTGGAACTCAAACCAAACCATGCAAACCAAAAATATGTAGATCCCTATTATTTAATCCCTACCATTCCCTATAATTTGGCTCATCCACACTCTCATCACATGGAAGAGCTAGCTCTGCACTCTTCCTGTCACCCTTTCCATAAAATATTGATGTATTCATTTTCTGAAAAGAAGAATTCATTTTGTTGACAACTATACTACAAAAATCCCCTTCAATAAACAAATAAACAAACAAACAAACAAACAAATAAATAAATAACTGCAATCACATTGTTGATGCTACTATCTATAAAAAATCCCAATCAGGAAATACATTACTGCAATTCCACTGTGGTAGAGCGTTGCCATATGGAAACATTGATATTCTCTCAATTTACAGTAAAACTATGTTAGACTAAGTTGATTTGTGAATAAAAATATCTAATTAACTTTAGATGGTGCAAAAAAAAAAAAACCTTGAGAAGAGATGTTTGGAAATGAGGTTAATAGAGCAATTTCTGGAGCAGTTCAACAGGTGTCTTCAGTGTGAGTGACAGTGGGGAGAAGAGTTTTGGAGGAATATTCAAATGTTAATACTTAATGGCACTGAATTAACATGTTAATTTGAGATCTTCAGTTTAATTGTTTTATAGATAAAAGAAATAGTGTGTGTACATGCAGCAATAGCTCACCTGGTGAGTAATATTCATATATTGTGACGGCAGCAGGTTGAAGCAGACCCACATTAAACATCTTGTGCATTCTGAAGGAAAGTCTTTCTGTCTCTTTATGAGAAACCTAATGAGACAAAAAAAATTAAAAGCAAATTTACATGATATTAAATATCAAATTGTACAATGGAAACTGCCCACATTAACATTTGCACAAGCAACATCTAATACCTAAAAACTAATAATGTGGGCCAAATTTTTTAAAAAAAATTGTAGTCCAAATTATTAATTATATTTGCATTTTAATTGTGATTGGTGTTTCTTTCTTGCATTCATTTAACAATGTACAGCTGCAATTACACTGCAAAGGAAGTATGCATACAATATACATTATAATTTAGATCTATATATTCAATTAGCACTTTCTCTTCTGCTTAAAATATCATGTGAAATATGATTCTGATAAGCAGTCTCTAATGTACCAAAGTTACGTGGAACCACATTAGTTAATGAGCATCTTGGCATCTTGGAACATCTGTCAGCCAATCCAAATCAAGAATTCAACAATACTGTGATATTAACCAAAACACATGGTTTCCTAATTAAAAGAAAAAAAAAATCAGTTTTTGACATCATCGGGCAATAGAAGTTGTTTGAAATACCTTATCTAAGTAGAGGATGAGGGATCCTCGCTCTGACAGCACTTTATTCTTTTCATATTTCTGAATGTATCTCTCCTTCCCCGTGGACAACTGAGGGCAAGAAAATGAGAAAAAAAAACTCAATGCATCACATGATGACCAACATGTTTTATCTGCAGATGTGAGGCAATTCTGCATCAGTTTATCATCATAATACCTCTTTAAGATCATTTTCGTCAACATCAAATCCCGTCGGTATGCCAATGTCCAGAATAGTCATAGTGGCATCGGTTTTATCACTTTTGTAGCTGTAAAGATGGAGATAAAGTGCAGGTTTTATTAACAGGTTTCATAAGTCTTCAGTTTTCCTCCATCAACTGATTCTGCGTTTAAGGCTGCTTTCACACTAGAGCTTTTCATGCAAACTTGAGTCCGTTTGATGTCAGATTTCTTATATTGTAGCATAACGTAGAGCTGCTTGTCTCTGAATAAACTCTTTTTTCCGTGTCAGAACGCAGTGAAACTGGAGTCTCCCCTGAAATCATTATCTAACTGTCCCTGGTACTCGCGTTCATGAAGCAAATGTGGGACAGTAAACAAATCAAGTGTGAAAACAGCCTAAATGAGCGCATGCTGATTGATTACAAATTAAATGGTTTCTTGACAAAAAATAAAATAAAAATTGGGGGTTTTGTTCACATACAAGAAATCCATAATGAAGTTGTAACTTTCAGTGGCTCCTGGTTTTGCTAAAAGGAAACAAAAGTATTTGGTGGTTTTAGTTCAAGTCAAGTCTTCCCTTTCTAAAGGGAATATGAAAATAAATTTCATTAAAATGAAGATTTAATACATAAAGGTATTTGGGGAAATACTAGTTAACCCTGGGTCAGTCTAGCCTGTTGGCAAACATAATCCTGTGTTATCATGTCTAATGTTTCATGATCCATGTAGAAAGCAGTGCTAACCCACTTCTACACAGGAAAATCCCCAGAGTTAAATTAACTCTGAATCAGAGTTAAAGTTAATGAGATACTTAAGTGATTAATTAAGTGATGATTGGGCATTAATGATGAACACCTGCTGTCGACAAGCAGAATCACTGAATGAAAGAGATTCAATAAGAACAGAGAAAAAGAGAAACACAAGAAGATGAAATCAAATGAAGACAAAAGACATTAAATCCAGAGGTGGAAAGTCCAGCGGTCAGAAAGTAAAAGTCCTGCCATATGTTTATTCCACCCATGAACTCACACAGCAAAAACTCCAGTGTTAAATGAACTCTCCTGGGAGTTTATTTGGCTCCAGACTCAAGAGTGTTAAAGTTAATGAGATAATTAAGTGATTGATTGAGTGATGATTGAGCATTATTGAAGACACCTGATGTTAACAAGCAGAATCACTGAAGGAGAAAATCTCTTTTTTAAAGTTACCATTATGGTGATCAGTGTTTGCTTTAGTTGGGCTCTTGACCCTTAAACTAATGACGTTAGATTTAGTTTGAAATTATAACTCTCAGATGAACGAAGAGAAAAGTTGATCAGGTGGTGTTGGTTATGTTTTGACATAATTATCATTACACCTGAATCACTGAACTTTTTTAGAGTCTAATCTCTGACTTAAATTTATATTGGTCATTACAGCATCACAGTGATTCTACAGAATAAGATCCAGCTTTTTCAGTATTATTAGTATAATCCAAATGATTTCTTAAAAGTTGTTCTGATAAAAAAAAATCTTTAAGGCACACACAGACATCAAGATTCAGTGTATGATTCTCAACAATGGTGACAAAAAGAATATTCAATTAGGAAAAGGAAATTACTAAGACAATTCAGATCATAATTTATTCATATTGCAATGCATGATGGGAGCCATGAATGAGTTTTGATTGGTGGCACCCAGAATGCACTGCAACATGCTTTACTATTGTCACCATTGTTGAGAATCACAGGCTGATTATTGATGTCTGTGTGTCCAATTAAAATACTTTTTCAAAGTCTTGTGATCAGAACAACTTTTACGAAATCTTTTTGATTATATTGAATGAGTTTACTAAATTAGTTTTATGATTCAGGTCAAATGATGATTATATCAAAACTAGTGCTGTCAACGTTAACGCGTTAACGCATGCGATTAATTTTTGTCTGGTTTAACGTGTTAAAATATTTAACGCAATTAACGCAGCATCCGTCTTTTCTGCCATCCGTTGGCTAGCTTTACATTTTATGATCACGCTCTTATTCATTTAAATGCTTTTAAACATTTCAAGCGCGGCAAGACAAAAGAGAATGCGCTGTCTGTGAATGTCCTTATGTGACACACACACACACACACACACATAGACAGGGTGCCAGAATCCAGTTCTCTTTCGCGCTTGAACTAACAATAACAATAACAATCCCAAAATGTCCGTTTTGTCGATTATCCTCATAAGAGCAGTCTTAAATGATTTATATAAAGTCTAAAATGAACAAAGAGTTGCGAGAGAATGAGGCGCGTGTGAGATCCATATACAGTATATAAACGGTGAGATCCGCGTGTGTGTGTGTGTGTGTCTGCTCTTAAAGGGACAGCAGCCAATAAAGCTTCCTGTCAGTAAAGTTAAAGAACAAAGGGAACAGAGAAAATGACTCACTGCTGTTGACTAAATAACTTTTGTAGCTTTAATAAGGATTAACTATTTAATTTATAGTTTATGCAGTGCAGACTGCATATAACTTTGATAACTTTATTAAATTTCTGTATATTTCCTAACTGTTAAGACAGGAAGGGCACGAATAAATATGACATTTATTATGGGTTTATGTTAGCATTGTTTTAAGTTCACTTAAATTAAAAACTGTTATATTTTTGAAGCCTAATAAACGTGAAAAAGAAAAAAAATCAGTAGCTGTATTAATATCAGTAATACTGGCCTTCATTCATAAAAAGATGCCATTAAACAAGTATTTAAAATATACTGTCTTTATGTTGTTTCTACATTAATTTGATTAACTGTGAAATTATTACATTATAAAATATATTAAAAACGTACAAAAACATTTCTTTTTTTATTGCGATTAATTGCGATTAATCACAGAAAAAATGTGTGATTAATCTAGTTAAAGTTTTTAATCGATTGACAGCACTAATCAAAACATAACCAATACCACCTGATCAACTTTTCTCAATTGTTCATCTGAGAGTTATAACTCAGATACAACAGCCAAACAAAATCTAACATTATTAGTTTAAGGGTCAAGAGCCCATCTAAAGCCAACACTGATCACCATAATGGTAATTAAAAAAAAAGAGATTTTCTCCTTCAGTGATTCTGCTTGTTAACATCAGGTGTCTTCAATAATGGTCAATCATCACTCAATCAATCACTTAATTATCTCATTAACTTTAACACTCTTGAGTCTGGAGCCAAATAAACTCTCAGAAGAGTTCATTTAACACTGGAGTTTTTTCTGTGTGAGTTCATGGGTGGAATAAACATATGGCAGGACTTTTACTTTCTGACCCCTGGACTTTCCACCTCTGATTAAATCTGTGAAGATCTCAGCAGAGGAGGATTAAACAACTCCACAAACAGCATTACCAGCTTCACTTATTACTAACCAGACTGACACAGATTATATGATTGATACAAAAGGTTTTTTTGAGAATTAACAGGTTTAGATGTTGACGATTTATTGAAAATCTTTGTTCACCATTATGTCGATAAGTGTTTCCTTTAGTTGGGCAGTTTGACTCTTGGCTTTTTTTATTTTTTTACAAGACTGTGGTTTTTGTAACAGTTTTTACCAAAACATGTAATTTGTTACAAAGAAAGCCAGAAACAAAGATGAGCAGGTGATACAGTTTTCAACAACAAAAAGTATAAGGCACTTATCTCATCACTGTCCAAAAGTGGTTATTTGATGGTAATAGATTATATTCACTAACAATTCTCTCTTGCCACAGATCGGACTCTGAATTTTGTTTTTTAAAATACATAGAGGTATTTTTTTTTTAAAGACACAGACATCAAGAATCAGCATATGAATCTTAACAATGGTGACATGCTTCATGCTGCAATGCATGCTGGGAGCCACAATAGTATAAAACGCATGGCTCCCAGGATGCATTGCGGCATGAAACATGTCACCATTGTTGAGATTCATATGCTGATTCATGATGTCTGTGTCTTTAAAAAAAAATTCCCCTCTATGTATTTTAAAAATACAAAATTGAATGTCCAATCTGTGGCAAGAGAGTATTGTTGGTGAATATAATCTATTATCATCAAATAACCACTGATGAGATAGATGCATGTTTCTATTTTTTGTTGTTTAAAACTATATCACCTGACCATTTTTGCTTCTGGCTTTCTTTGTAACAAATTACGTGTTTTGGTAAAAACTGTTACAAAAACCACAAACTCACAAAAAGAGTCAAACTGCCCAACTGAAGGAAACACTCATCGCCATAATGGTGATCATACATTTTCAATAAATCGTCAACATCTAAACCTCTGTTAATTCTCTATAAGACCTTCTGTAGACTTCTGACAGAAATAAAGTCAGTCTGGTTAGTAATAAGTGAAGCTGGTAATGTTGTTTGTGGAGTTGTTTAATCCTCCTCTGCTGATAACTTGTTGACAGCAGGTGTTCATCATCAATGCCCAATCATCACTTAATAAATCACTTAAGTATCTCATTAACTTTAACTCTGATTCAGAGTTATTTTAACTCTCTGTAGAGAGGGACCAAATGTTCTCTGAACAGAGTTATTTTAACTGTTTAAAATGTCAAATGTTCCTAAACAGGGTTAGAGTGACGATAACCCAGGGTTAAGCACAGTGTGAAAAGCCTTAATGTTTATAAAGTGTTAAAGAAAGGCCTCTTTGTCAATCTTACTTTCAGGGGCTTTTTCCATTTTAACAGTCAGATCAAAGAGTGTACAGTCAGACTTCTTCTCAACAGGTCTGGCGTAGTACAGCGTCAGAACCTGAAAAGAGCAGCACGTCTCAGATTAGATGTTCAAACACTTTAATCTTGCTGTTGACCGTATAAACGCTCATGAACACTCACTGAGAGAGTGACTGTTCCAGTTCCTCTAGCCGTCACACTGAAGTCCTTGTTGATCTCCACCTGTTGAGTGAACATAGACGTACTCGAGTCAGCAGGATCATCAAATCCATGATGTAGCAGAGATACCTGAAGACTTTATTGACCAAACACAACACATTTGTGTAGACAATTAAATATGATGGATGACAAATAACACAACTCCCAACATTCCTCACTTACTATGATACAAAATCATTCAATTGATATGAGCAGCACACATTTTGAAGCAGGTCGATTGGTTTAATCCTCACCTTGTATGACCGTGTAAGATGCACATTGTCTCTTTTAATGGTAAATCTGACAGGTCTTTTTCCTGCCACGGACAGCTCCACATCCAGATAGAAGTTTTGTTGGTCCTTCACCTGCGTGCGATACTCTGCCACGGCCTGGAACACCATGATGGTCGCCTGGAAAGTGCAGAACAGCATTCAAAGACAAGTTCTGCATCCGTTTATCACAGTCAGATGATGAGATGTTAGTGTACCTGTGTGGTGCCAGATCCACCATAATGAGACTGTTTTGAACGCAACCAGTAAACTGCCTCTCCTGCTTTATCAAAGTCTTTGGCCTTCACAAGTGCCAGCACAGCATAGGCCGTCGCCTCCATTGAGTGATGATGCTGTCCAGCGACAGTCCAGGACGTACCGGCTGATTCAAACACAAAGCAGGAATAATAACAGGACTGTGTTCCTTTACTGTTATTGACACCAACAAGCAGCAATCATGACACTGCAAAATTTTTTCATTTTTCCATTATTTACACTGGGTTTGGATTAGAATTATTCCATGCTGTATAAAGCAAAACACTTTTTGATGACTTGTTACTGACCATCTCCTTTGGTGGAATGTTTCATCAAGATCTCTTTATTGAGTTTGTCAGCATTGGCCATGGCGTAGGACGTCATCGCAACAGCGTAAGGATTGGTCAGTTGTGGAAGTCGACCTTCTAAGAATGCAACAGCCCTCCTGATACTTTCATGCAGACTCTATAAAAGTGTGTGCAAGAGGTTAAAAGTTCTCATATCTGCATCCTACAGCATACTGTATAATTCACCAACTCTTCAAGGTTAATTTATGTTGTTACCTGTATGATTTCACTCATCACAATTCTTTAGATTAACTTTGTCATAAGGGTCCATAAATAATACAGTTGAATGGCAGAAAAAAAGGTTTTAGACAGTAATGAAGTCATATATAAACATTTAGCTTGTGTTGTATTACAAATTTATTAAATGTTTAAATTAAGTTCCAATACATAGTATATAAACTGAGAAAGCTCTATACCTTGTGTTTTACGTTGAGGCATAGATGATTAGATTCATTAAAACAGGGGTGTCCAAACTTGGTCCTGGAGGGCCACTGTCCTGCAGAGTTTAGCTCCAACCCCAATTAAACACACCTGAACCAGATAATCAAGATCTTACTAGGACTTGATTATCTGGTTCAGGTGTGTTTAATTGGGCTTGGAGCTAAACTCTGCAGGACAGTGGCCCTCCAGGACCGAGTTTGGACACCCCTGCATTAGAAGATTAAGTCAAGCAACCCAGGTGTCTGACATTAACCTTCTGTCTGTATGCACCTCCTGAACAGTGTCATTGTCCCAAGTTAAGCTATGATAATGTGAAGGTATGGGTGATACTGTCAGGCTGATTGGATTAGCATCTATGCATTTGAATGACACTGTTATGTTGATGAGATCAGGAAACGAGTTGACTCATATACTTAATTTACATGCTTTGTTCAGAGTGTCTCCACCTCAATGTAAATCCCTCCCCCTTGAAATGTATATAAACTACAATGTCTACTGCCCAAGTTAGACCTGATGACTACAGCAACGCACAGCGAGTTCTCAATAAAGAGTAACTTCTGTTGAAATATCCCAACGTCTCCTGGTCTCTGCTTTGACGAAGGAAAAGTTTCCAACACTTGCCTTGAATCGTTTAACCCCTTTGGTTTCTACTATTGTTGACGAATGTAAAATTAGCAACCACAAATTTGTTCTGTCCAGCACTTTTTTAATAAACCACCTTTGAAAGACGCCCTTGTGTTTGGTTTATGCTTGGAAAGATGCTTCAAAGTGTTGCCTTGTCCAATAATAATTATAAAAGTCACTTTATTATGGAGTCACTTTATGGACTTAAAGGAGACATAGCATGCTTTTAAATCGTTCCTACATATAAATCATACATTTGTGGTCTATATAAAGCAGAACTGCAGTGCTTGGGTCTGAATTCCTCATTATTATAGCTCCACAGGGCCATTTTTTACCCCTTTTCTGATATGTGTCTGAGAGCAACTCGTTTTGGTGCGGTCTCTTTAAATGCAAATGAGACACTTCATACCCCGCCCCCTCTCCAGGTTGCTCTCAGTCCAGTTATGAGTCAAGCTGTTACAGGTTGCGATATTTTGGTCTTATTTCCAAAATATAGCATTTGCTTAATTATGTTTATGATATAATTGTTTTTATTTCCACTACTGAATTTTTGGTGCCATTAAATCAATGAACTGTGTGTGCATAGAACAGGATTAAAGGGATAGTTCACCCAAAAATGATATTTAACCCATGATTTACTCACCCTCAAGCCGTTCGAGATGCATATGTCAATCTTTTTTCAGACAAACACATTTTCAGTTATTTTAGAAAATGTCTCAGATCTTTCAGTGGTTATAATGTGAAGCAACGGGGTCCAGCTCGTTCAAGTCCCAAAATGTGCGTGCATCCTTCACAAAAGTAATCCATCCGGCTCCGGGGGGATAAACGAAGGCCTTCTGAGGGTAATCCGTGCGGTTTTGTCGTAAAAATATACATATTTAAAACTTTATAAACGAAAATAACTGGCTTCCGGTAGCGGTCGACGCGCGTTCACGGAGATGGATGCTGGCGTATGACGTAGGACGTAGCGTAGGAAGCGTCGTGACGTAGAAAATAACTCGTTCTACGTCACGACGCTTCCCTACTTCCCACTGAAAGATCTGAGACATTTTCTAAAATGACTAAAAAAAGATTGACATATGCATCTCGAACGGCTTGAGGGTGAGTAAATCATGGGTTAAATATAATTTTTGGGCGAACTATCCCTTTCAGCACTAAAGGATAGAGTGACATCCAGGTTCAGCTGCGTTTACATTGCCATTGATTCAGGAGGGAATAAGAGTCTGAAGCACTAAACCTGCACATGGTGAACAGTGGCGGCTCTTCAGGAGAGGCAAGGGAGTCACAGCCTACCCAAAATGTTGAGGTGGAGAAGGACAATTTAATGTTAATAAAATTATCTGTTATTCATTTCATTTCATATCTCAGAATGTGAATGTCTTGTTTGTAAATTCACCATAGTAACACCATAAAATATCACTGAAGTCTGAACCACCACACCGCTGCTCTTCCCTGAATGTCCAAATCAGAAAACTGTGCAATTATGCAAGTCTGAGGGGATAGAGATGCGGAGGCATATCCATAGCTGGAGACTTTTCCTTCCGTTACTAAAAGAAAATAGCCAATCACAATCAAGCATTTCACTTTCAGCAGTAAGTGCTGAGAAAAACTACATGGCAGAGGAGGGCCGCCTCCCATGGTGTATCAACCAATCACTGCCGAGACATAAATTATGGGATAATATTTTAAACTGCTCCCACTGCTAATCTAACTTAACAATTAACTACCTTAATTATGGAGAGAAGAAATATTGAATATTTGATCGCCAACAAATTTAACAAGATTCCATTCTAGCAGAAGCTGCAAATTATAAATGAATGAAGACCCCACACCTAAGTTAACTACAGGCAGTCAGCTTTAATAAAAGGCCTAACACAGACATTAAAAAAAAGAACAGAAGGATGGATTTTTTTCTTCAGGTGAAAGGCAAGGTGAGTGAAATTATATTTATATTTCCTTGCTGCTAGTTTCATTTTTGTTTTTTACATTTTATGTCTAAAAGTGATTCAAAAAGACATTTTAAAGCAGTTAATAATATTTCATAAATGTTTTGGGAGAGGATCCCAAGTCCGCTATTATTACTGTGCTTCCTCTATTTTAGAAATCCCCGAGCGGCCACTGGAGGTTAAAAACAAATTCACTTACACCAACTGATCCAGCACAGATCTCTCTGCCCTCTTGCATGGCAATCACAACAAAGGCCGTCAGAGAGGCATCGGCATCTTTACCTTGTACATCACCCTGGAATAAAGCACACATAAACAGACTATATCACAAAACAATCATATAATGTGTGCGTTTTAATCATTCAATAACAATTGGACTGACGATTGAGCATTATTGAAGTTTTTATTTAATTTTTTATGCGAACAAGCAGAATCACTGAAAGAGAGAATCACTATTTTTAAATCACCATTATGATAATCAGTGTTTGCTTAAGTTGGGCTCTTGACCCTTAAAGGTGCTGTGTGTAACTTTTTCACTCTACTAAAGCATAAAAATACCATAATATGTTTGCATATATTGAGGAGACATGCTAAGTTCACATACTCTTTTCTCTGAAAAACACTTCTACAGCCAGTTATTTTACTTTGAAATGTGCGTTTCCAGGCTGGAATGTTTGTTTTTGATATGGTCTGTGATACTGCACGTTGCCAATTTTCATTGTCCATTGCGCTCGTTCCTGTCGCGTGTGCTCAGACTGGCAACCCATGTGAGCGCCGTCCAGTCTGAGGAGCAGGGTGCAGGAGAAATGGCAATCATGTCATGGAAATGTCATTCTTACAGGCTGCACCTTTAAATCCTTAGCTTTAGATTTTTTTTTGTTGGTTGTATTATGCAGTACAAGGACAGCTATAATCAATAAAGTAAACCTAGATAGCACGTTAAGGACCAAAAATGGTCACATATTAAACACTGCCTAAAATATTATATATATATATAATTTTTTTTTTTTTTTTTTTTTTTTTTTTTAAATATGTTTATTGTGCAAACTTGCAAGCATGTTACAGACAATAAACAGGTCAACTGTAAATAAGAAGTCTGGCGTTTTCTCATTTTCTTTTCCCTGGAGGTAAATCTTTTTGTAAAAGAACATAGATAAAAAAAAAAATAATAATAATAATAATAATAATAAAAATAAAAAAATAATAAAAAAAAGTAACAACAACAATAATAAATAATAATAACAATAGTAATGAAACACTCAAAAACAAAAACAGAAAAGAAAGAGGTATTTGATCAAATTTAAGAGTCTAACAAAGTTAGGGAGTTAACATAAGAGAGAAAAGGGTCCCATGTTCTATGAAATCGTTTCACAGATCCTCTGACTGTATGTTTAATTTTTTTCTAAATGAAGAAAAGACATTAAATCTTTTAACCAAGAGGTTGAGCCAGGGGGATTAGGACTCTTCCAATGCAGCAATATGCGTCGCTTGGCTATGAGGGCACAAAACGCAACAAGGTCAGCTTGATATTTATTAAACCTGCCCACAGGAGACACACCAAAGATAGCAATTAGAGGGCATGAGGTCAGTGGGATGCCCAAAATTACAGAGAGGGAGTTGAAAAAAGACGACCAGAAGGAGTCGAGCTTAGGGCAGGAGAAAAATGTGTGTGTGTGGTCTGCAGGGGAAAGAGAGCATCTAATACAAGAATCATCCGTATCAGGGAATAATCTCTTTAGCCTGGCCTTAGTGTAGTGGATCCTATGTACCACCTTAAACTGAATAAGGCTCAAACGAGCACAAGTGCAAGTGGAGCTGATCCTAAGCAGTGACTCTCTCCACCAGTCCTCGTCTAGTGCCAGCCCAAGCTCTTTTTCCCATGTATCTTTTAGCCATAAAAGGGAAGATACTTGCGAAGAGAGTAAAAGATTGTAAATTGGTCCAATGCTGTTTTGTGACGCTGATGAAGACATTATATTATCTAAAAGAGTCTCCTCGGGTAGGTTAGGAAAGGATGTAAAATTAATTTTAACAAAACTACGAAGATGGAAATATCTGAATCGACCATGAATAGATTTAGTAACAAGGTTTTCCCAACTACCAAATATTTTGTCTAGGAAGAGATCACAAAAAGAGACCAGTCCTTTCTTTTTCCATAATTTAAAAGTTGGGTCTAGCAAAGAAGGAAGAAAGAGGTGGTTATTGCAAATAGGGGAAAGGACAGAAGGAGATTTTAATCCAAAATGTTGCCTGAACTGCTTCCAGATTTTTAGCGAAGAAAGTACAACAGGGTTATTAGTATACTGAGAAGGCCGTGTTGTAAGTGGAGCAAAAAGCAGTGCGGGTAGAGATGAAGTGCAAGAGCTGGCTTCTATAATGCGATATTATATATTATTATTATTATTTTCCACTTTTACTGAATTAAATATTTTAACCAGCATCAGTCCTCATCATAACTACCAAATATTTATTTAATTTCAGGATTTTAACCCTTTAAATTCCAGTTTTGGTGACGATACCATCAATTTGCATAAGAGGAAAAAAAACACAAAAATGTAATTGTTTTCCATATACTAAATGCAAAGTGAAAACCTTGGCTTTGGATTATCACAGTCTTGAATATGTCAAAGATTAGCAGCAACATTATATTTGGTGCATTTAAATTTGCTATGTCAGATTTATTTATTTTCTAAATCACACATAGCGCGTTAAGGACAAATTTGATCCTATTTAAACCCATAAATTTTTGAACCCACTGTCATAATATCATAATTTCTATTCAAATACCCTGTCATTACCAAGCCTTGGGGTAAAATATTTACTGTTTTCCACCAGTTGGTACCATTTTTCATATAATTGACATACCGCAAACATTTTCCTGATTTCTACTAGGTGACTATAACCTGTGCCTGTCTCCCTACACATCAAAATTAGCTCTAGAAAGAAAGCAAAACTACAAGATAACCATGAACATGAATTTTTATTTTTCTAAATTCTATAAACATATCAAAAACTTCAAAACAAAATGGGGTCATTATTCAGCCAAATCAAACCAAAAGAAAACAATGCAGAGAGAAGCGCTTTCTCTTGCTAAATGCACACACACGTCTACACACACATCCTACACCACCGACACACACCCAGAGAGAGAGAGAGAGAGAGAGAGAGAGAGAGAGAGAGAGAGAGAGAGGAGAGAGAGAGAGAGAGAGAGAGAGAGAGAGAGAGAGAG